>NC_072739.1:69399276-69591554 GCF_026930045.1 Uloborus diversus | reverse complement strand
ATTTTGGCTGGGAGAAGTTTCTGGGGCTATTATAGGGTTTGGTCTGTCTGTAACGTAGGCACTCAAAAAATCCTCCTCAGTAAAGATTTCTTTATTAAAAGGATAAATGCCACTTTTATGAAAACCGGACTGAATGTTCGATCTTGTGAAGGCCAAAGAAAATGCAATGCCTGCAACTTTGGCCACATTATAAATGGTTATGGTTTTGCCAGGGTTTGTTATCATCCAGTTATTGGCAGCAGCATTGTATCTAAATTTAAATGGGTCAAAAACAGAAACATCGAGTGGCTGCATTCTGTGGCTACAATGAGGAGTAAATGTCAAAATTACTATGCCATTTTCCTTGGAAAACTTTATGATTTCGACACTTATGTTTTTCACTATTGTCTATTAGTAACAATATTGGATTATCTAGAGTACAGAAAGAATATTTGGCAAGGTGTTTAAGAGCTGCAAGAAAGTTATCACATGTCATTCATTCAGTCTTATACACCAATCCAAGGCTCTGTGGAGGTGCACCATGAAGCATAAATTCCTTGTAATTGGTTCTTGGAAAAATAAATACAGGTGGCAAAGTATTTCCAATGGCATTTACAATACATAACATAGTAACGAGTTGACCCTTTTCGCCTGATGTTATTTGTGAAACCTGCTTTTGACCACGTTTTGCAATAATTTTGGGTGGTTTATGTACAGTTGTAATCTCGGTTTCGTCAGCATTATAAATCCTGTCTGCTGTAAATTTGTAGCGATTCATTACTTCTTCAAGTCTCTCATAGAACATTCTGACATTTGAAGCATTGAAACTTGTTGCTCGGGACAGACTAGTTGGCTCAGGAGTACGGAGAGAGAGATCCCCACTTCGTTTCATAAATCCCTTCAGCCAGTCATAGCCAGCTTGCTTTGTGCTTTTCCAAACATCCGGAATCAGTGGCGATTCTATAAGCAAAGCATATTCATAAGCAAGTGTCCTGGTTTGCACAGCAGTTAATCCATGACTATTTTTTGCAGCTTTAACTAAATAAGAAGCTAATTCAGTTTCTTGTTCAGAAGTAAACACTCTTCTATTGCCAATGTTTGGCTTGTGAGTAAATTCTTTAACTTCTCCCATCTCTTTATAAATTTTGATTTTTCGTGCTAAATATGATTTAGCAATCCCATATTGTTTAGAAACTGATCTAACTGATTGTCCAACTAGAACTTCATTTACAGCTGCTTCCATCTCAGATCCAGTCTTTCTGACTCTATCAGTCTTCCTTTTGTAGTTGCGTACCATATTTGCAACTGAAAAAAAAAGTTGTAAAATTTGTATGTCTTAATTTGATTTTATTAAATTAATAAAATATACCTGCAGTTTAAAGTTATTTAAATTATACATTAACAAAGCATTTTTTCATAATTTCTTATTACAATTTTAATGCAATATATTAATTATTGAAATAATTAAAAAAAAAAAGAAAATTTTAAACATAAGCATAATCGCTTATCACAGATTTTTAGGTATTTAATGTACTTTTAATTAACACACAAAGATTATTTCTGTAACTAAATACACTTTAGTTCTGAAACAAAATATAAATAGAAGTATAACTTACTTTTTGATGATGAAAATTAACTTCAGTATTTGAAGATAAAAATAATTGTTATGTTGACAAACTGACTTGGTCTACCAACTATAAACATCTGGCTCCCTCTATTGGCAGTAAATGAAAACTTTTATTTACATCAGGTTTTAAGAAATATATAAAGTCCCTTTCAGCCCCACTTTCCCCTATACTGTGATAAACGATTTTTTATTACATACTATTTCTTTTTCATTCAAGAACAAAGTCGAAAAAGTAAAAGTAAGCATATTTTGAAGTAAAAAACATAAAACTTCAAGTACTAGTATTAAAAAAGGACAGCTGTCAAAAACATGTTACCGTTAAAAACATTTAAGCAAATTGTTGATAAAGAAAAAATGGATGAAACAATATCTCGAAAAATAAGGAAAGAACGAAATCACATAATAACGAGCGAAACACTATATTAAAAAGGAGAATCCAATTTCCTGAAGGAAGGAGTACCAATTGCGATGAGGTGGGTCCCCCAACAACTCCTTCAAAGATGGGTTAAAATTATTAAAATATTTAAAACGTATTTGATTAAATTTTGGGTAGGTTGGTTGGTTGGTTTATTTATTTTTAATGGCGCAAGAGCCTTTGAGAGCTATACTGTGCCAAACGATTTTTTAGAATAAATTATACACATACATATAAAGTCAGGATATGAGAAAAGTAAGCGTGTTTTATGGAGAGAGGTACAAACATGAGTAGTTTAAAATAAGTAATACAAAACATGCATATGTTAAACAACGTATGAAACAATATATTGAGAAAAAACGTTCAAATAACAAGAAAAGCACATAATCACATTTTGCGACACAAACACTAAATTAAAAAGGAGAATCTAATCTCCAGGAGAAAATAGTACAAATTGCGATGGGGTGAGTCCCCCAGCAACTCCTTCAAAGATGGATTAAAATCATTGAACTATTTAAAACGTATCTGATTTCAATTTGAACAGTTACTTAAAATATTGCAACACTGTTTGATTTACATTACATGCAATGCAAGTTGGAGCTGATTCGCGGCATAAAAGGTATTTATGTGTGAACCTGGTGTGCCCAATCGTGACCCACGTGATAACAGGCCAGAGAACTCCCTTCCACCCCGCTTCGTTACGCCACCAGTCGTCGATCTATGAACTTGGCGCGAAATTATGAAAGCAGTGCAGTTTACCAGTAAACAGTAGTGTTGCTTGCTCCAGCTAAAATGGATGAACTAGGATATATGTTACTTCGGATGCACATTTTTCAATACCATACTATTGGATTTGTCTACATCCACATACCGGAATGTAGAGGCAATTAAAAAAAAAATACAAGTCTTATAAGAGTCTGAGTTCTAGTGAGTCAGTGCTTTCCGATTCCGAATAACCTGCGTGCGAAGATAATATTGGACGCCTTATGGAATTAATTTTTAAGTTCGGAGGTAAGTATTTTTCTCGCATAAACTAATTTACTTTTTAATTATGCAATTAAGGTTCCTTAACTTTTCCTCCCTTACACAAACAATTGTCAGTCCGTTTCTTACATCGTCAGAAATGCAGAATACACCAGACAAGGAACTACATACTACAATGCCAGATATCTGACAGACCCTTTACCACAGAACGTGGCCTAGATCAACATCAACGTAGGCTCCATCCCGTGCACTACTATGCACGGGTGGCTGAACGGAACTTCAGCAACTCCGACTGCAGTAAGGAATATTTAACAAAAATTCGTGATATCATCAGAGGATCACACATGACCACGACAAAGATCAAGAAGAAACTAATAGAAACATTTCCCCTCAAATAATGGGAGCTGCTTCGACACAAGGCAAAATATGAGGGATTTAAATGTCCTCAATTGTAGAGTAATTCATGTTTATAAATAATTTTATTGCTGGTGACGTTAGAGAGTAACTCGATCAGTGGTTTTGGGTATAGTTAAACATATATGAGGATATCCAAAAAACCATTTTACCAAAATGCTCTAACCCTCTTTTTTTCTCCTGATAACTGATGAATAATTCTAAAGATTTAACCAATAAGGATTTTAACCAATTTTTTTTTTTCTTTCAGGTACATTTTGATGAAGATCAATGGGTGGAAGATATCAAAATGGGATAAAAAAAAAGAAAGACACCAACCCAACAATATTTTCTCATCGACCCACTAAGTCAAAAAGAAAACTCTCATTAGATCGTATAGAAATGGGGAAAAAGGCCAGAATATCAGAGTTGAATGAATCAAAGGAAAATGGTGGAGTGCCCAACTTTACTCCTTCCGTTTCTGAGTGCTGTCGTTGTGCTGAGCTGGAAGGTCAAGCAGCTGATCTCTTAAAAGCAAACCAAGATCTTGAAAGGCAGAATGAATTATTAAAATGCAAATTAAAGCAAAACAAAACCGTGATTTGGAGGCTGAACAAGCAACTCGTGCGTAAAAAAACCCAAAGCTTGATAAAGTTTTTAATGATGATCAGGTGAAGGCTCTGGAGCAGGAGAGATTCAGCAAATGATCTGATAAGACCTGTAAAACCGCCTTGGGTCTAAGATTTGCTTGTGGCAAAGCGGGTATGAAAATCTTTTGCACCTTCAATATCCATCTCTCTCGTGTAGAACACTGCAGCGGCGTTTGCAGCACTTGCAATTCAAGACTGGGGTCTTGGAAGATATACTGAAATTTTTAAAATTACAAGTTGATGCCTTCAGTTATGACCAGGAGAAATGTTGCGTTCTGGTGGCAGATGAGATGTCACTTTCTGAGGCCATTGAATTTGATGTTTCATCAAATCAGTTTATCGAAGTAGTGACGATTCCTGGTCAGATTGGCAAAGCAAATAAGGCTCTTGTTTTCATGCTTGGAGGCATCAGTACTCGGTGGAAACAAGTTGTTTCTTTCCACTTCTCAAATGGCCACATTGATGGGGAAGTAATGAAGCAATTTGCTCTTGATGTCATCCGAGAAAGTGAAAAAATTGGCTTGGAAATTGTTTGTGTGACAACGGATATGGGGTCTACAAATCAGGCTATGCGACCACGTGGTTTCTGCGGGCAAGGTATACATAATTTCAATGGGATTTGCTATAGGTAAGGGACCACTTACTCAAGGCGTACGCGCAGTTGTCTTAAGTATGACCCTTATTACTGTACGCTCTTCTCCGTTGGAGTATGTCAAAAACTAATCGACTTACCAAATATATGTGAAATATTACAACTTTCTAAAATACTCATATCCTTTCAAGATGTTCCTATAGACCTACCAGCTCCATCCTATCTGATATGCAACAGATGCAGAAAATGCTATGCAACATTTCCAAGCTACAGAAAACATCTTCTAAGGAAGCACAAGGAAAAGCCAGCCCTAAAATGCGACAGATGTGGAGCAATTTATGCAGATTACAACACAGCCGTCTTACATCGTCAGAAATGCAGAATACACCGGACAAGGAACTACATACTACAATGCCAGATATCTGACAGACCCTTTACCACAGTACGTGGCTTAGATCAACATCAACGTAGGCTCCATCCCGTGCACTACTATGCACGGGTGGCTGAACAGAACTTCAGCAACTCCGACTGGAGTAAGGAACATGTAACAAAAATTCGTGATATCATCAGAGGATCACACATGACCACGCCAAAGATCAAGAAGAAACTAATAAAGCATTTCCCCTCAAACAATGGGAGCTGCTTCGACACAAGGCAAAATATGAGGGATTTAAATGTCCTCAATTGTAGAGTAATTCATGTTTATAAATAATTTTATTGCTGGTGACGTTAGAGAGTTACTCAATCAGTGGTTTTAGGTAGTTAAACATACATGAGGATATCCAAAAAACCATTTTACCAAAATGCTCTAACCCTCTTTTTTTCACCTGATAACTGATGAATAATTCTAAAGATTTAACCAATAAGGATTTTAACCAATTTTTTTTTTTCTTTCAGGTACATTTTGATGAAGATCAATGGGTGGAAGATATCAAAATGGGATAAAAAAAAAGAAAGACACCAACCCAACAATATTTTCTCATCGACCCACTAAGTCAAAAAGAAAACTCTCATTAGATCGTATAGAAATGGGGAAAAAGGCCAGAATATCAGAGTTGAATGAATCAAAGGAAAATGGTGGAGTGCCCAACTTTACTCCTTCCGTTTCTGAGTGCTGTCGTTGTGCTGAGCTGGAAGGTCTAGCAGCTGATCTCTTAAAGGCAAACCAAGATCTTGAAAGGCAGAATGAATTATTAAAATGCAAATTAAAGCAAAACAAAATCGTGATTTGGAGGCTGAACAAGCAACTCGTGCGTAAAAAAACCAAAGCTTGATAAAGTTTTTAATGATGATCAGGTGAAGGCTCTGGAGCAGGAGAGATTCAGCAAATGATCTGATAAGACCTGTAAAACAGACTAGGGCCTAAGATTTGTTTGTGGCAAAAGCAGGTATGAAAATCTTTTCACCTTCAATATCCATTTCCCTCGTGTGGAACACAGCAGTGACGTTTTCAGCATTTGCAATTCAAGACTGGGGTTTTGGAAGATATATTGAAATTTTTAGAATTAAAAGTTGATGCCTTCAGTTATGACCAGGCGAAATGTTGCGTTCTGATAGCTGATGAGATGTCACTTTCTGAGGCTATTGAATCTGATGTTTCATCAAATCAGTATATGGGAGTAGTAACGGTTCCTAGTCAGACTGGCACAACAAATAAAACTCTTGTTTTGATGATTGGAGGCATCAGTAATCGGTGGAAACAAGTTGTTTCTTTTCACTTCTCAAACGGCCACATTGATGGGGAAGTAATGAAGCAATTTGTTCTTGATGTCATCAGAGAAAGTGAAAAAATTGGGTTAGAAATTGTCTGTGTAACAACGGATATGGGGTCTACAACCCAGGCTATGTTATTTCTGCCAACTGGGTAAATGCTGCCCAATCAGCTCGATCAATGCGAAGTCTGGCTTGCTGATGCTGCTGATAGCTGCATCGTACAGTAAAGGTTATCCTGTTCAGAAAATGGTCAATCAAGTAGAGACAACCCTGCACCTAGAAATCCTAGCGTGGTTGAAAGGAAGGTGAGCATATTGCAAGATCGATGGCATGGTAAGTCTGGGTAGGAAGATGAAAATAAGTGTTTTCACCGTTATTAAGAACGCATAGATCATTGTCTTCAATAAAAATTTCAATTATTAAACCTCTGTTGCTGGGGTCTGAACTCCCCCAGAGAGGATTATGGCCATTAAAATCCCCCAAGAGGACAAATTGGGGAGGAAATTGATCTATCAGTGTCTGCAATTCTACGCTTCTCAAGTCGTAAGAAGGTGGAATATATACAGAACTAACTGTGAAAAGCGAGTGAAGGTGTACGCACGCAGTTACTACTTGCAGGGACGTGTTGATATTGAGCTGGCTACATGCATAATCATTAGAGATTAGCAATGCCACTCCTCCACAACGACGGTAACCTGACAAGAAGTCCTTGCGGTATGTGTAAAAACCTTTCAACCTCGGTTTATCAACAGGAGAAAGAAATGTTTCTAGTAGACAGAATATGGCCGGTTGGTGATGTTCGACAAGATCTTTGACGTCTGTGACATTATGCGAGTAACTCTGACAGTTCCAAGAGAGAATATTCAGGGCCATGAAGAAGAAAAAGAAAGAAAAACGGCCAAAAGAAGAAAAGGGCAACAAGAGGAAGGAAGATCTTCCACCCAACCTTTATCATCGGATGAGGGAGTTTCTTCAAACTCAATGTCCTCGTCAGCGGGAAGAGGTGGGGATTCGTATGTTTGATCTTCTAGCTAGTAAGCAAGAAGTCCTCCTTTTTAAAATTGTAATGTTTTGGGGGTCTCTGTTTAGAGGATACCCCAAGTTTTGAGCGTGCGAGAATTTTCTTTTTTTCGACTGTTTTCTTAGATGGTTCAACAGCAGTGTTAATTATATTTGCATTGGTGGAATTTTGGGTTTGTGTTTTATTTACATTGGCTCTAGAGTTAGAGGTAGAGGGCTGTTTATTTGTTTGTTTAGTGGAGTTCATCGAATTTTTATTATTTACGGTTTGTGTTTGGGTATCTGTCTGAGTACTTGCCGATTTTAAGACCTTTTGTACTGCTGCAGAGTAGGAAATTCTTACTGTGGGTGTGCGAGAGTCGACTAACGTTCTTGCTTCTGGATAAGAAATTTTTTGTGTTGTTTTAATTACCTGGATTTCTTTCTCTGATAGCAATTTTGAGCAAGATCTGGAGTATGAAGGGTGATCCCTATACAGTTAACGCATTTGTATGACTTAGAACAATTATTGCTATCGTGACCGAGCTCTGCACACCTGGCACAGGTTTCAGTACCACGGCACGCAAGCTTTGAATGACCAAATCGCTGGCATTTGAAGCACCGGAGCGGACTTGGAATATAGGTGCGGACTGGACAAGAGAGATAGCCGACTTTAACACGTTGCGGGAGGACGTGTGTGTTGAATGTTAAAAATGTGTTTTGCGTTTACCATCTCACCAATACGTTTGATGGAGATCCTCTTAACTCCAATCACGTGCTGCTTCTTCATTTCCTGTAATATTTCACTCTCTGAATTATAGAGAATATCAAGTTCAGAAATTATGCCGCGTGAAAAATTTAGTTGGTTGGTTGATTTGATTTTTATGACGCAAGAGCCCTTGAGGGCTATACTGCGCCAAACGATATTTTATTATATGCTATTTATTTTTCATTAAAGAATGAAGTAAATCAAAGCGCATTTTAAAGAAGAAAGCATAAAACTTCAAGTGCTATCATTAAAAAAGTGCAACCGATAAAAACATTCAAACAATTTGAAGATAAAGACAAAATGGACGAAACAATATCTTGAAAAACAAAGGAAGGACGAAATCACATAATGACGAGACAAACACTAAATTAAAAAGGAGAATCCAGTCTCCTGGAGGAAGGAGTACAAATTGCGATGGGGTGGCTCCCCCAGCAACTCCTTCAAAGATGGATTAAAATCATTAAAATATTTAAAACGTATTTGATTAAAATTTGGGCAGTTGCATAAAATGTGCAACACTGTCTGATTTACATTACATGTAATGCATGTTGGAACTGGTTCGCGACATAAGAGATATTTATGAGTGAACCTTGTGTGACCAATGCGAAGTCGATCTAATAACACTGGGGAACAATTTGTAAAACAATTTCTGTTGAGTTAGGTTTTTGAGCTGTTTTATAGTTAATTAGGCATGCTGGTTTCAAAACTGTAGTTAGTTTTATTCTACCACGTCAAGTTTTTTCTCTACACCTTATGAGAATGTGACTACTCCCCGCGGAATCGAGCATGAATCATTGGCTGGCTGGCACTAACCTTCTCCGACTGGCGCCGGGTAAATGACGCATGGGAGCATAGCGACAGGTTTATACTGGTCTGGGGTTGTTCAATTACGCCTGAGATACTGTAGTGAGAGGTTGTATGTTACTCTGAAATAGTGAATCACATTCCAACGTGGAGTTCTTGTTTATATACTGTTCTTGTTTTTGAGCGTTTAGTTTTCATTTATACATCAACTGAAACTTTTCCTTATGGCTAGTTCACGTCGTAAGTGCTTAAACAGCCCCGATTCGTTTTGTTATATATGTGGCAGTTTTACCATTCCCAGTCAAAGGACAAACATCAGTACATTTGTCAGGCAAGTCTATTATGCCTATTTTAAAGTGAAAATTGGAGATCAAGACAAATCATGGGCTCCACACAGTGTGTAAGCAGTGTGTTGAGAGTTTACGGATGTGGACAAAGGGAACACGTGGTAAATTTCCATTTGGTATCCCTATGATTTGGCGAGAGCCCAGAGATCATTCAAGTGATTGTTACTTTTGTATAGTGAAAACGTCAGGATATAATAAGAAAAACAAATGTAAAATACAGTATCCTAGTTTACCATCAGCTATACGCCCAGTGCCTCATTCAGCTGAAATCCCAGTGCCAGTTTTCAATGAATTACCTTGTTTGGAAATACAGGAATACGAGTCTGATGAAGATCGAAGTGACCCCAACGATAAAGATTTTGAAATTGAATGTGATTCCGTTCGTAAGGGATTTGAGCAACATGAGTTGAATGATTTGGTACGAGATTTGGGATTATCCAAAAAAGCTTCAGAGCTCTTAGCAGCAAGACTGCATGAGAAAAACTTGCTTGAAAAGGGAGGTAAGGTATCATATTTTCGATCAAGAGAAAGCGCGTTTCTGCAGTACTTTCGAAGTGATGATGGATTTGTGTATTGCGATAACGTACATGGTTTAATGGAAGAGTTGGGAATTTCAGCCTATAACGCAACTGAATGGCGACTGTTTACCGATAGCTCAAAGCGGAGCTTGAAGTGTGTTCTTCTTCACAATGGAAATTTATTTGGTTCAGTCCCGATAGGCCATTCAGTTCATTTGAGGGAAGAATACGAAGACATAAAGAGAGTCATTGATTTGTTGCAATATCAAATGCACCAATGGATCATTTGCGTTGACCTTAAAATGGTCTGCTTTCTTCTTGGCCAGCAACACGGATATACTAAGTATCCCTGCTTTTTGTGTATGTGGGACAGCAGAGCTCGTGAGAAACATTGGATGCAGACGAACTGGCCGCCAAGATCTGACCTGAAACCTGGTGATCCAAACATTCTACATCATCCACTTGTCGACAGAAAGAAAATTATATTTCCACCTCTGCATATAAAATTGGGTCTCATGAAGCAATTCGTAAAAGCTTTACCAATTGAAGGAGACTGTTTCAAATATCTCATTTCAGCATTTCCTAGCCTGTCATTTAAAAAGATAAAGACCGGTGTTTTTGATGGTCCACAGATTCGGCAGCTTGTGAAAGATGAAACGTTCATAGGAACAATGTCAGAAATTCAAAAGAATGCTTGATTGGCATTCAAAAACATTGTTAAAGACTTCTTGGAAATACACGAGCCCAGAATTACGCCGAAATTGTCCAGGAACTCTTGGAGAGCTTCAAAATGCTTGGTTGCCACATGAGCATCAAATTGCATTTTTTACATAGCCATCTTGCTAACTTCCCGAAAAATCTTGGTGCAGTCAGTGATGAACAGGGCGAGCGATTCCACCAAGATTTGAAGGTCATGGAGACACGATATCAAGGTAGATGGGATGTACATATGATGGCTGACTATTGTTGGAGCATCAAGCGAGAATGTCCACAGATTAAACAATCCAGAAAAAGCTATAAGCGAAAATTTTTACCTTAATATGTATAAATACACAATTTTACTTGCGGTAACTATTATAGCCTTTGTATGAATAAAATTGTTGATTGTAAACAGTGCATTTGACAAGTTTTTACTTTTATTTTCCTTTATATGCACAATTTGTATGACTTTTGAAGGTATCCTGTAGGTTGAAAACATGACGTGATAGACAAAAATTGCGAATATTTTTGGACCCAGAGGCCAAAAGTTAGTTGAAATCAAGTCACAGATTTAAGACAACGAAATTGCTGTTCCCCAGTGTAATACTTGTTGTCTCCTGGTAAGTTGTAAAGATGTGAAACCTTTAGCCGAGGGCTGGATGGAATGCAATTTATTTTGGATTTCTGAATTCCACATCCCCTGCCAATACGTGTTGAGGCTTACAACGATGGAATTTTTGATATCATCGAAAGGGACACTATTATCGACCAGGATATTTGCAGCTCTGGCAGCTCAATCGGCTGCCTCATTGCCTGCAATGCCCACATGACCAGGGATCCAACAAAAGGTAATTTGAAAATTATTTTGCATAAGGTTTTTGTACAAATGATATGATTTGGTTGGTTTGTTTATTTTTTATGGCGCAAGAGCCCTTCTGGGCTATGCTGCGCCAAACGTTTTTTTGGAATAAAATATATAGATAAGTATAAGAGTAAGCGTGTTTTCAGGTGAAAGGTATAAACATGGGTACTTTAAAATAAGTAAAAAAAAAAAAAAAACAAGTAGACATTAAAAACATTTAAATAGCGTAAAAAAATAATATGTTGGATAAAACACCTTGAATAACAAGAAAAAGACAAATCACATTTTAACGGCACAAACACTAAATTAAGAGGGAGAATCCAATCTCCTAGAGGAAGGAGTATAAATTGCGATGGGGAGGGTCCCCAAGTAACTCCTTCAAAAAGGGGTTAAAATTATTAAAATATTTAAAACGTGTTTGGTTAAAATTAGGGCAATTACTAAAAATATGTAACACTGTCTGATTCACATTACATGTAGTGCACGTTGGAGCTCGTTCGCGACATAAGAGGTATTTATGAGTGAACCTTGTGTGACCAATGGCGAAGTCAATCTAATAATACTTGTTGTCTCCTGGTAAGTTGTAAAGATGTGAAACCTTTAGCCGAAGGCTGGATGGAATGCAATTTATTTTGTGTTTCAAGATTCCAGGTCCGCTGCCAATACGTGTCAAGACATTTAGAAATTATGTTTTTAATGTCATCAAAAGGGACAGTGTCATCAACCAGGATACTTGCGGCTCTGGCAGCTGAATCGGCTGCTTCATTGCCTGCAATTCCCACATTATCAGGTACCCAACAAAAGAGAACATGAAATTGGTTTTTTATAAGATTTTTGTATAAATGATATGATATGATTGCAAGAGTATAGGGTGGCTGTTATTATTGCAGTGAGTGATTGCTTCCACTGAACTCTTTGAGTCAGTGTATATCACCCATTTTTTGTAATTGGATTGGGTTATGGATTGGAGAGATGCAGATATGACTTTTAATTCTGAAGTAAATACAGAGCAAGATGGGTTTAATTTTTCTGTAGTAACGTGACCATCCACCATTGTAAAAGAGCCGACGTGATCGTTTGCTTTTGATCCGTCAGTGAAAATGACATGGTAATCAGAATATTTGCATTTTGTATCAGAAAATATTTGCTGGTAAGCAACATTAGAGGTAGTCTCTTTAGGGAATTTAACGAGGTCATTGATGGTTGATATATTTACTTCGCACCATGGTTCAATTAGTTCTATTGTATTGAGAGCATTGAAATCTGACAGCTGCAAATCTTAGAGCACCTGGCGCATTCGGATCCCAAACGTTGGGGTTGCAGAAGGACGATGAAGAAATAAGACAACATTAGATGGATTAAAAATATGAAGGTGTAAAGGGTGATCAATGTAAGGTTTTGTTTTGAAGTAGAAGTTCAAGGAAAGTTTGAGGCGTCTATTGTTTAAAGAATGTTCATGAGCAAGAATATGGAGACTGTTAATGGGTGAGGTTCGGAAAGCTCCTGTGCAGATGCGCAGTGCCTGATTATGTATTGGATCCAGAGCTTTCAGGTAAGTTTTTGCCACGGAGCCATAAATTAGGCATCCATAATCAAGTTTTGAGCGTATAAGAGCCCTGTATATTCTTAACAGAGACTCTGTATCAGCACCCCAAAAAGTGTTCGCCAAGACTTTAAGGGTATTTAATTTCAGTAAACATTTCTTTCTTAACTCTTGTATATGCGGTATAAATTTAAGTTTATTATCAAGTGTGAGACCAAGGAATTTTCCTTGGTCTTTTACAGCTATTGGTTGATTGTTAAGGAAAAGACTTGGATCAGGGTGAAGCCCTCTTTTACGGCAGAAGTGGATACAGAAGGTTTTTTGAGCAGAGAAAGTGAAGCCATTTTCCTCTGTCCATTGTGATACTTTATTTATAGCGATTTGAAGTTGTCTTTCAATGATACTCATGCTCGATGAAGAAAAAGAAATTTGAAAATCATCAACGAACATGGTACCTTTTACAGCAGGAGGCAGTTGATCAATTAAGCTATTGATTGCGATTATGAAAAGAGTTACGCTTAAGCACACTTCCCTGGGGGACTCCTTCTTGAATGAAGGTATCCGACAGAACAGACTTGACGCGTACACGAAAAGAACGATGTTTCAGAAAATTGGAGAGAAAGATGGGTAAATTACCAAGCAACACATACTCGTGCAGGGTTTTGAGGATCCCATACCTCCAGGTACGGTCCTATGCTTTTTCAATATCGAAAAATACGCTCACATGTTTTCGTTTAAGAAATGCTTCATCAAATCTCCCCCAGAGAGGATTATGGCCATTAAAATCCCCCAAGATGACAAATGGGGGAGGAAGTTGATCAACCAATGTCTGCAACTCCACGCTTCTCAAGTCGTAAGAAGGTGGAATATATATAGAGCAAACTGTGAACAGCGAATGAAGGTGAACGCGAGCAGCTACTGCTTGCAGGGATGTGTTGATAATGAGCTGGCTAGAAGCATAAAACATTAGAGATTAGCAATGCCACTCCCACTCCTCCACGACGACGCTCTCCTGACAAGCAGTCCTTGCGGTATATGTCAAAACCTATCAACCTTGGTCTATCAGCAGGGTACAGATATGGGGTAACATATCTTATATACAGAAAATCTGTACTTGTACAGGTAAAGAGTACATTGAAAATTTTCGAAAGTAAATCAAGTGACCCACCAGATTGCTCGATTCCCTAATTAATTTGCTGGAATCTCTTTGTTCCCAAGTTGTAACGCCAGGCAGATGTCCCGCTTTTGATGTTTTAATAGGAGAAGTTGCACACTTTTTGGATGTTTCACCATATTTATGTTACTCATTTGAAACCTTTCTCGAATCGTCGGACATTTCCGGCAAAGAAGGGATTAAAAAATCTGTCTGGATTTTATTGTGAAATTGATAAATGAGTAGCAGCAACGGCTACCAAAAAATGTAGAAGTTCTGCGATACATGAATATCATGAGTGTTATTGAAGCATTGAAGCCCAGCAAACGTCTAGAAATAGTTAAATTAACAGAACATTTTTTTTTTTTTTCGGATTCTGAAACAATTGACAAGATTATTTACCAATGGAAAAACCTCCAAAGAAACCAATGGGAAAATACAGACACCATCAGATTTTGAGTAGAAGTTGCACAGTTCAGGGATGCTTCAAATGAAAATCCGTATTCTGATCTTGTTTCCTTAGCATTTTCTATCCTATCAATGCCTCACTCAAACGCTGAGTGTCTAGCAAAATGAGTTTAGTTAAAAACAAATTGCGAAACAAAATGAATTTAGACACGTTGAATTCGTTTTTGCACTGTTGAAATAAGTTCGTTACATGTAAGTGTAGTAAGTAGAAATTGTTAATACAGAATTAGAGTTGTAAATAACAATAAAAGTTGCAGATTTGACTGGAATTTTTATGCTGTTCGTGCATTATGCTCTGAACCTCTATCATGTTTTCTTCTTTGATTTTATTTTCAGGAGCATTTTTACACAAAGTTACCCTTAGATAAGAATATTCATTACACAAGCGTTGTCCTTAAAATTTTAGGTTAAAAAATGACAGGTGAGGATAAATCAGCAAAACAAATTTCAGGCACAAGTTTCTCTTGTTTCACGCGTAAAGATGAGAAAGTAGATAGAAAAAAACTTTCTAGACAAAAAAAAACTTTCTTTTTTACTACCTTTTATGGATTATGAGAATGACGCGCTGCCAACTGCGCTCCTTAGGCACTCTTACCACCTTCTTCAAAAGAATACCATGTTTGTAAACAAACTGCTACTTTCGGTTATAAATTTGGTTTACTTTCGTGTTATCAAGAACCTTTAACAAAAGGGGAGGGGAAGAGTCTCTTTTATTCCATGTAAATTATGGAAACCTTGCTAATATAGTCAAAATTCCTGACACAGATAAAAGTGCAAGTAGTGTCCAGTGAGGGGGGAGGGGACATGTGACACATGTCATTGACACACGTGAAACATTGATTTTGAAATTAACGAGACATCAAAAGATATCTAACGCATCTTGCCTTTATATTTCTGTTGATGAATTTCTTTTTTTAAAACTGATATTTTTCATTTCATTAGGAAAACATTCCAGAAGAATCAACCTCAAACGAAACAGATGTGGTACCACTAGTCTGTACCACAAGTGCAGCCATCAGGGAGTGGTACTCCAATTCAACCTGAAATGTATGGCAGTGATGGCACCCCTATACAACAAATAATGTTTCATCCTCGAGAGGCACTCCGTATCAAGGATGTAAAAAAGAAAAAAAGAAAACTACCTGCCTCCCATAAAGCCGCAAAGGCTTTGGTTGATAGTGCCAGAGCACGGAAGGAAGCGATTTTAAATAAAAGTGCGCATCTAGCGAAATTAAAAGAACTTTAACTTAAAATAGCAGGTATCATGCAAGATACAAAGCAAAAACAAGAATTGCATGAATTACAAATGAAACTGTTGCAAGCAGAATGTCAAGGGAAGGAGATGAAATTGCATTTGTTAAGTGCAAAATTGGAGCATTATGAACTGCTCAATGAAGAGATAAAGCTGAAATGTTCTTTGGTGTGAATAAAAGATTGTTATTTTAAGGTTTCGATCATTTTTATAAATTGCTGATATCTATATTTTTCAGGAAATGAATATTTAATACGATTTTCTGTACTTAGTGCAAACTTAACCTGGCACCATAATGAGGGATACATAGCTCCTAATCGCAGCAATAAAATGCTGAAAGGTTAGGTTTGCCCTAACTATAGTGCTTAAAAAGCTTACATATTCTACACTATATGATGCTTTTAGTGTTTCATAATTACAGTATAATCAGCATCTAACCAAAGAAATATATTGAGTTATTAATAGAATATTAACAAGTCGAATTTTGTATGCATCAAAATCCACATTTTAAAATTAAATTTTCAAGATAATGCATTTTAATACCTCATTTTAAAAACATAGGTGCTTAGAATTAATAGGACTTAGAATTAATTATTAAAAAATCTTGTAATAGTTATGCATATTTAAGCAGGGCTGTAAACAGACTTTTGAGATGGTGTTTGATAATTTTTCAGTTTTAATAATTTGTAATTAAAATTGCAAATAATACTAATTTTGTAACAGAAAAAAAGAACAAAGCTTGGTTTGAAAATTATGGAGTGGGTTTGAAATCTGGAAAACTCCTTGCGTACAGCCCTGTAATTGAAGGGCTCGGGGCAAGAATGTGATTCGCCACATGATGTCAATTTTTCAGTAGGCCAATTTCCAATTTTTTTACTAATAATAAAGCTGAAAGTCTTTAGGATGTCTGCATCTCTGTGACGCGCATAGCGCCTAGACCGTTCGGCCGATTTTCATGAAATTTGGCACAAAGTTTATTTGTAGTATGGAGGTGTGCACCTCAAAGCATGGGCGCCCATATAGGGGGGCAAGGGGGGCTTGAGCCCCCTCCCTTTGAAATGCGAACTTACTTGCTTTTAGTACTTTTTTCTTTGTAAAAATGTAAAAACATTTCTTCTCAAGCCATTAATGAATAAGTTAATAAAAACGTCAAATTTTAATGACACTAATCTGTTATGAAATCGGTTTCTATGGGAAAAATATCCAGCTAAACCACGGGGAAAATATTTGAGCCCCCCCCCCCCCCTTACAATTTTGCACATGGGCGCCCTTGCCTCGAAGCGATATTTCAGAAATTCGATTTTGTTCTTTTTTAGATGCCAATTTCGAGAACATTTTCCTGAGCAAAATTATCATAAGATGGACGAGTAAGTGACCAAGTTATAACGTGGAACCGTAACAGGGATAAGCCAATTGGCGAGAAATTCACCAAACATTTTCGTAGATATACAGGCAAACCAAAAGACCTTTTCATTTTCTACTACGTGCAAAGCCGTGCGGGTACGACTAGAAAAAATATATTAGTAGGAATTCTTGAATGTATTATACATTATATATTCTGCAATACTAAAATCACATTTGTTTTTCTCCAAATTACAATCTGTTGTCACGTTTATTTCCATTTTAGACCAGCGAAGGAAGTAGTGCCCAGAGCGATGTCTGAATTTTGGGTTAAATTCAGCCTTTGCTTTAGAAATAGATTAGGATGTTAAACCGGCTCATACATAACCTTTTTTCGTCATTAAATTGTGAAATATTTTCATCAGTGGAGGATTCGGGGGGGGGGAGGGGTCAGCGGACCCCCCTGTGATAAGGAACGCTGGTAGTTACATTTTGCATCGATTACGATTCATAGCGGTTAGCAAAGGGTAACATTTTTTTTAAGAATGTGTCAAGAGCGCTTTCCAAAATATTTTATTGAAAATAATTTTTTTTTATTTCTTTTTTATTGTTATTAATGCTTTTTTTGTAAACAGTTCCAAAGAATTAGTATATAAAATCAACACCTTTTGCTTCGACCTGAAAGCAGGGGCGGTCTTTAGCCGATTGGATTGATTACTCTCAATAGGACTCCACACTCACAGTGCCTCTGCTGAAATTTTGAAAGGGGAGGAAAATGGAATTTACAAAAAAAAAAAATTGTATATCAGGGTAAAAATTATTTGCATGTGACATCTCAAAATGCATTTACTTTCTGTCCGCCAGAAAATATACTGTTTACGCTTACAGCAAGCGACATCTCCTCTACAATCGGCAAGAGCGAAAGGGTCCGCTTTTTCTTTATCTTCCGCTTATTGTACTCTAATTACAGTTAGCGACATCAAATGGTTAGCACTACTTTACGGAACTATGGGTCTATCTTGTAACGAAGCGTAACAATGAATCGGTCTGTGGCGTCCGAAAGTCATCGGAATCCTTCTCATTCAGGGCTTTAGGCCATGTACTTTATAGCACCTATTTTCCAGACTCTCTATGTTCCATTGATACCGATAAGCGATAACTACACAAGACGATGAGAGGCTTTATGGGATTTATGAGCAATCGTTTTAGGTTGTTTCGGAAGACTTTTTACTTTCGTTTTTCTTTTGTATTAGTGATGCAAAAGTCGCCATTGACCCGGTCATTTCAATGAAATGTCTGAAAACTATTTATCTTTTTATTTCTCTGGTATTTTCTCTTTGAGTTCAGTGTGGGTTTCGACAGTTCTTAGTGCTCCTCCACTTCGAACCACGTACAGTCTATTTTTTATTTCATTCGAATTCATATTACAGTTGTGATTTTATAATATTTTGCGTTTATGCTAACGTGACCAGCCTGTCACATGAAACAATTATGCCTCCTAAAAGAAAATCTCAAACAGATATTGTCAATTTCTTTAAGAAGAAAGCATCTACCGATGATGTGAACGTATCAAACGTATTAAAGGCAACCAGTTGTCTAAATGAAAAAGAATGTGGTGGAAATACAAACGAAACCGGAAGCAACAAGGAAACAGAATGTAAAGAAACTTTAGCTGAAACTTTGACAATTGCAGAATCTGAAGAATATGACATAGGAAAATTCGTTAAAATTGAACAAATGAATGAAGATTTAAAATACCGTATTCTGAAAAACACATGGGCACCTGCAGCGACGTATCAATTTCCGATCGTTATGCAATCAGGAAGAAAAAGACAATTTCAACGGTCATGGCTTACTGAATTTTTCTGGCTGAGCTATAGTGCTAAGCATAATGGAGCCTATTGCAAAACATGCATTCTGTTTGGTCCAAAAGAAGGTGGAAAAAGTAAGAAATTACTCGGTAGTTTCGAACTGAATCCATTTCAGAACTACAAAAAAGGCAAAGAATGTCTTCGTGGACATGCTTCCAACGAATACCATAAAATAGCAACCATTAACTTAGCAGACTTCATCAGGACATTTGAAAACTCAAAAGAATCGATTGGCGTAAAAAGAATACCGAAGTCCAAAGAAGAATTGAAGAAAATCGTTTGCGTTTAATACCCATTATGAAAACAATTATATTATGTGGCAAGCAAAATATTCCATTGCGAGGACACCGACATGATGGGAACCTAACGGAAGATGATGGCTCCGCATTAATAGCAAATGAAGGAAACTTTCGTTCATTATTGAGGTTTCGCATAGACGCAGGTGATGCTATTTTGCAAAATCATTTAAACAGTGCACCTCGAAATGCCACTTTTATAAGTAAAACAACCCAGAACGAATTGATTGAAATTTGTGGAGAATTGATTACAGAAAAATACTACAGTCTGTGAAATAGAGTCGGTTTTTTAGCATTTTAGCTCACGAAATCACCGATGACTGGCACTGTGGAACAAATGAGTCTTGCCATTCGGTATTGGGACGTCCGTACGAAGAAAATCAGGGAAGAGTTTTTAGGTTTTGTGTAAGCTAGAGACTTAAGTGGTGAAAACCTTGCAGAACTAATTGTGGAAAATTTAAAGAAATTAGGATTAGGAATCGAAAACTTGCGAGGACAAGGTTATGACGGCAAGGTCAAATATGGCTGGAAAATTCAAAGGGGTCCAAGCTCGCATTAAAGAAAAGCAGCCACTTGCTATTGCATCTCACAAACTAAATCTTGCAATTTCTAAAGCCTGTTCGTTACATAGCATCAGAAATGCTCTAGGTGTCGTGAAAATCGTTATCAAAGCTATTCGGGATTCCGCTAAAAGAATGAATTGGAAGCAAGAACAAATACAGGAACTTCATCCTCAAGAAACAAGACTGAAGCTCACAAAACTATGTGAAACACGGTGGATTGAGCGACACGACGCAAGTTTGCACGTTTTCGATGCAATTGTGTGTTTTCTTGAACTATTAGATAAGCAGAAGAATCGTCCTCTAAATCCGTAAATTTAATAGCATCAGTTCTGCGATTTGATTTTGTTATGGCAGTCCACATACTTTCCACTGTATTGAGTTTAACCGTTTCGTTATCACGTAACTTGCAAAGTCCTTCTTTAGATTTAAAGCAGTGCTATGAAATGGTTAACCATGTAGTCAATACTTTAAAAGATTACCGAAATTCATCAAGTTTCTCAAAAATTTACTGCGAAGCATCAGAAATGGCAAATAAACACTTTATTGAGATAACTATGCCAAGAATTGCAAAAACACAGCTTCACAGATCCAATACTCCAGCAACAAGTCCTGAAGAACATAAATTGAATTTATTTTTACCGTTCATCGATTTTATTATCTCAGAGTTGGATACAAGATTTTCCCCTACTGAACTTTCAAATATTGTTGCATTACATGGATTGATTCCGGCATTTGCCAATTAACATGTTGAAATTTTAATGAAAGCTGCTGAATTTTACGTGAAAGATATTCCAGGAACTTTTTCTGAATTACGTGGAGAAATAGATTTATGGCAGCGACAATGGAGCAACAAACTGGAAAGTGAACTTCCACGCAGTGCAAGTGAAAGCATTTTACATACTTCAGACTTTTACCCGAATATTAAGACTCTTCTTTAGATTTTATGTGTCCTTCCTGTCACAACCTGTACAACCGAGAGATCTTTCTCTACATTAAGACGGGTGAAAATTTACTTAAGATCAAATATGAATGAAGAAAGGCTTAATGGTTTAGCAATGCTTAACATTCATCGCGATAAGGAGATTAATCCTGACGATGTATCAAACAAATTCGCAATGAAGCATCGCAGAAAATTGCAGCTGCAATATTTTTAAGGTAATATACCTACGTTTTACCATTCTCGTATTTCATTGAAACAAAACTTTCTCCCCAATATGTATGAAAATGCTTATAAATTTTAAAAATTATAAGAATTTAATTTTTTTTTCTCTACTTATGGAATAATTGTACATTTTATTTTTTACGATAATAAACTTTTGCCAAAATATATGAAGTTAATTTAGTAGTATATATTATAAAAGAGTTAACAGCTGTGAAATATGTAATAATTTTAAGAAAGTTTAACTTATAGTTCGCTTTTCTCTCAATTTACTGATAATTTTATAATAGAAGGTATTATGTTGGTCTCTCAAACTTGACCCCCCTAAAAATAATTTCTGGATCCGCCCCTGGCGCATGTGGATTGTTTAGGGGGGGGGGGTAAGGGAGTCCAGTATCGAAGTTCGACCATTATCATATTATCCTCTAATCTGCATCCTAACATATCTTAATTCTTTCAAAAAAATTTAAAAAAATGTTTGAGTAATTACTAAACATTAGAATAAATTTATGAAAAAAATTCTTAATTAAAATACTAGAAAGCACAAGAATGTATTTACTTTTCTCAAAATCAAACCAGCAAAGCAAAATCATCATTATGGAACAGTTTATGTTCACATACAGTTCATTTTATTATTTTATCTTTTGAATCTGAAATTATTGTTACCTTTGCTTGGAATTATTATGTTTCACATACACAGGATTGTAGTCAATCAAAAAAACTCAAGGGTGAAGGGAGGGGTCCGGACCCTCTCTTTATGTGCGCTACTGATTTTCATTTATTGAAGCGGTGAAGCGCTGATTAGGGTAGGGGGGGGGGGGTAAAGCCTCGCGTGGGGTAAAAACCCGCACCGATATTTTATCTTGATCACCTTGGAGTAAGAAATTTACCCCTAGATGGTGGGTGGCAGGAACTTGTGTCTCCAAGTGTGCTCTTAAGTATGAATTATTAAATATGCTGCTATCATGTGCGCTGCCAGGTCGACGAACAACAATGTTTCTTGTTAGCAGGTCAGCATCACTCAGTGTTCGAACGTTTAGAGAGAAATGTTCTTTTCGACTTCTATAAGTCTCTGGATATGATCCTCTGGGGCTGTTTATCCGTATGAGGGTGCAATCTAATGCGCCATACACAGTTGGAAAACCATACTTTAAAAGTAAAACTTTCGGCTAATCAGGAAAAATCATAACACAGAATTAGTGATAGTCTGGATTTCATACAAAGCAAATATGTATTTTCTTATTAACTACTCCTAGATAGAGTAATATTGAATGAATATACCAGTCTAGCCGTTCATTTCAAAATTGTTGAGAAAGGAGGAGGGGCAAAGGGCTATGCAAATTACAGCCTCTCTATGCCATTTGCAGCAAAAAAACAACCAAAACTGCACATATTTTAATCTAAATAATCCCCCCCCCCTTCCTTTCTGGTGTGTCTGAGAAATATTGTCATTTCATGAGTGGAGAAGTAGAAATTTATAGTGGAATAATATTTTTTATATTTAAAAAACTTTTTTTTACTAATTACTCCTAATTTTTAGAAATACTCGACATTGATCGAACAGGCAAAATACTGAGTATCTATAGAGCACTTGGTGCAGCAGAACGAATATAATAACATACTTTAGCGGGGATTTTATTAACATACATCTGATTATGTTATAGCCATTTTAGGCAGTTATACCGAAATGTCTTGACTGCACGATTGGGAGAATGTTCCCTGGGCAGAGGCCTACAATGAAGCTAAAAATAAAATTGCAACAACTCACTCACACGCTTTTTTTTTTTTTTTTTGTAGGTTTTTTGAGCTTCTATGAAGTGATTTTTTTTTTTTTTTAATGTTTATGCCTACATTCCCAAACATCGGAGAAAATTGTTTCATCCGTAACATTGTATCATTGTTGAGGTTAGTACCAAAGTCAATCAAAATTTGATGATTCACTACAATTTTAACTAAAAGAACAGTTTTGTAAACATTCTGTTGCATGTTAACAAAAATTACATAAATTTGGGGAACACTCACCGCCATTCTTTCATTTTCCGTCTGTGAGAGATATATGTAGTTTGGCCTCAATTGAGCAAGACACTTGGCGACTTCGTTGATAGATCTGCAGGAAGACGGCTGGCACATCCCTTGCAAATCGCCAATCTCCAATTGAAACGTACCGAATGCGAAAAATCTGAGCGCAGCGAGCACTTTTTCAGTTTTCGTTAAAGCGTTATTCCTATCCGTAGTGTCCTCCATTAGGGGGCTGACAAAGTCTATAATTTTTTCCGTTGTGCTTTTGTTGAACCTATATCTTTCATGAAAGTCTATTTCGTCTAAATCATCTAAATCAGAGTTTCTTTCGCTGATCCATGGCAAACGTCTTTCAATATTTTCTAACATTTGAATGTAGGCGAGCTCAAAATAGTCTAGTCGACTAGCGTCCATGTTGTTTATAATAAGTACTGAGGGATGATGTGAAGGAACCTTCTCTTAACCTTCGTGACTCTTAAACCTTCGAAGCCCCGGTCACAAACCGAGCTCTGGAAGTGGGCGTTCTGTGACCGAGTTTAACTTGGTTTAACGCCGAACCGGGATGGAGAATAGGGCAGTTTTTCAACTTCGAGGTTTAAGTTTCGGTCCGACTTTTAACCGGAGTGCAGAATACCGGTGTTATTTTCCGAAGTATCGACACTTCCTCCCCATAAAAAGTTCGCAATAGCGAAATTCGGCTGTCTAATTCCTGAGCCTGAGATCCAAGTTCATTTTAAATGGAATTTTTTATTAAGTAAGTGCACACATTTGATTACTATTTTATGTAAAATTGTATGTGTTCACTTCATAAATCTAAATGTACTTTATTATTTTTCAATTTATGTGTTAAAATCATCTACTAAATGAAAGAGAGAAAAGACTGAGGGAATAAAAATTTACTTAAGAGTTTGGAGCAAAATTAACAGCACTTATTATTATTATTTTGAAAAAAACTACCTTAAGATAGTACTATTTAAAGAACTTTTAAACTGAACTCATTTTTTCTTACTTTGAAGAAGTTGAGCAAATTAGTAATTATGTAAAATTGACATTTTAGAAATTTGCAACTGCATATTATTATTAAAGGAGGTTAAAAAAAATGTTCTAAACCTGAAAATATTTTTGATGACGGAGATCTTGGTAAAAGTGCTAGTTTTCATTCAGAACAAATCGACTTTTAATGCACCTCAAAACTTTTTCAAAACTTTGATGTTAATAAAATGTATTTTTTAATTGCTATTTTAAAAAAAAACAATTTCATAGAAATGCGCTATCTATATATGCTTACTAGGAAGCTGAATAACTTTTTTTATCTTCAAAGTCGTTTTCTGGAAGAACATTTATGTACGTGAACCTGAAAATCATCAAGTTCGACCATTTTTACGCATAAATCAGGCTGTCAAAAAAGAAAAGAAAAAGGAGCAAAAATTCGAAATTCCTCAAAAGGAAATCGATCTTTGTTAGATATTGGTTTTCAAAGAGTAAAATCTGGGGAAAGTTCAGACAGCATTAGAACAGCCATCCCTTCAAAATACAGAAACTACGACAGGTAGTGCAACTCTTATAGAAGGTATATTTCTTTTTCTGCTCCTTTTTTATTCCTTTCTAGAAAGTATAAATAATATTTAAATGAAATAAAATTTATACTAAATTGTGATGCAGCTTTTATTGAGAATTTATGTATCTGTTAAATTTTAGGAGTAAGCATAGGGTAATTTTATTGAGATACTGTTATGAGAATATTTACGCTGATCATAAAATCATTTAAGTTTACTAAACCCTGTGGGTCAACTTCAGGCCCGGATCAATAAATTTTGTCCCCCCCCCCTGCAACAAAATCTGTAGGGCCCCTTCCCAGAGGCCAGTAGTGCATATTTTCAATGTTAATAAGTCTTTGTACTAGTTGTTTTTTTTTCAATTACTTGGCTCGTTGGTCGTCGAACCTAGCCACAAGCTAAATTCCATTAGATTAGAATACTAATTTGCGACATTTCTACATCACAACCAATCACGTAAGCGAGAATCTCGATCTCGCAAATTGACGAGCTTGGAATGACCACCCTGTTTCGGACGTTGTTGAAGTCTCTCTTCCAAATAAATCGCAATATTCTATGCAATATCATAAATTACAGAAATTTTATGATGCAATGTAATAAAAATGTAGGGTTTTTAAATGCGTCGAAAATTATTTTTTCTGGTTTAAAACTGCTCTACTTGTATTAAAATAAAATATTTTGCATCACATTTTTCATATGGTTCAAAGTTACCCCAAGTTTACAGGATCAGTTGGTTGCTTTGATATTTATGGCGCAAGAAACCTTGAGGGCTATACTGTGCCAAACGACATTTTATTTAAAGAATAAAGTAAATAAAAGCATATTTTGAAGAACAAAGCATAAAACTTCAAGTGCTAGTAATAAAAAAGTGCAGCCGATAAAAACATTTAAACAATTTGAAGATAAAGACAAAATGACGAAAAATATCTTGAAAAACAAAGGAAGGACGAAATCACATAATGACGAGACAAACACTAAATGAAAAAGGGGAATCCAATCTCCTGGAGGAAGGAGTAAATTTCGATGGGGTGGTTCCCCCAGCAACTCCTTCAAAGGTGGGTTAAAATTATTTATAACGATTTAGATTAAAATTTGTGCAGTTGCATAAAATGTGCAACACTGTCTGATTTACATCACATGTAATGCATATTGGAACTGGTTAATGACATAAGAGATATTTGTGGGTGAATCTGGTATGTCCAATGCGAAGTCGAGCTAACAAGACTTGTTCTCTCCTGGTGATATTTAATGATCCGAAATCTCTAGTGGAGGGCTGGATCGAATGCAATTCATTTCGGATTTCTGAATTCCACGTCCCCTGCCAGTACGTGTTGAGACTTACAACGATGGCGTTTTTCATATCATCGAAAGGGACACTATTATCGACCAGGATACCTGCAGCTCTGGCAGCTGAATCGGCAACCTCATTGCCTGCAATGCCCACATGACCAGGGATCCAACAAAAGGTAATTTGAAAATTATTTTCTATCAGGTTTTTGAACAAAAGATATGACTGCATGACGATAGGATGACTATTATTATTGCAGTGAGTGATGGCTTCCACTGAACTATTGGAGTCGGTGATGTATTTAATTTTTCTGCCGTAACTTGATCATTAATTATTGTTGAAAAGCCGACGTGATCGTTTGCTGATCCGTCAGTGAAAATGTGTTTATAACCAGCATACTTTCTTTTGATTTCATAAAAGACTTGCTGATAAACTGTAGCAGCAGTAGTTCGTTTTGGGAATTTTAAGAAATCATTGATTATAGAAGGTTTGACTTCGCACCATGGTTCAATTAGTTCTATTGTGTTGACAGTTTTGAAATCTGATAGCTGCAGGTCTGGGAGTACCCGACGCATTCGGATCCCAAATGTTGGGGTCATCGAAGGCCGGTGTAGAAATAAAGCAACATCATTTGTATTAAAAATATGGAGATGTAGTGGATGATTAGTGCAAGGTTTTATTTTGAAGTAAAAAATTAAAGACAGTTTGAGACGTCTATTGTTTAGAGATTGTTCGTGTGCAAGGACATGAAGACTGTTGATAGGCAAAGTTCGAAATGCTGCTGTGCAGATGCGCAGTGCCTGATTATGTATTGGATACAGACCTTTCAGATAGGTTTTCGCAGCGGAGCCATAAATTTGACATCCATAATCAAGTTTTGAGCGTATCAGAGCCCTGTATATTCTTAACAGAGACACAGTATCAGAATCCCAAGAAGTGTTCGCTAAGACTTCAAAGATATTTAATTTTAATGAACATTTCTTTTTTAACTCTTGTATAGGCGGTATAAATTTTAGTTTATTATCAAGTGTGAGACCAAGGAATTTTCCTTGATCTTTTACAGCTATTGGTTGATTATTGACGAGGAGATTTGGATCAGAGTGGAGGCCCCTTTTACGGCAAAAGTGGATACAAAACGTTTTTTGGGCAGAGAAAGTGAAGCCATTTTCCTCTGCCCATTGTGATACTTTATTGATTGTAATTTGAAGTTGTCTTTCAACGATACTCATGCTCGTTGATGAGAAAGAAATTTGCAAATCATCTACGAACATGGTACCTTTCACAGGTGGGGCAGGCAATTGGTCAATTAAGCTATTGATTGCTATTATAAACATAATTACGCTTAGTACACTTCCCTGGGGTACTCCTTCTTCTTGAATGTAGGTATCCGACAGAACAGACTTGACACGTACACGAAAAGAACGATGTTTCAGAAAATTGGAGAGAAAGATGGGTAAATTACCTCGCAACCCATACTTGTGCAGGGTTTTGAGTCGTATGCTATTTCAATGACAAAATATACGCTCACAACATGTTTTCGTTTGAGAAATGCTTCTCTTATTGATGCTTCGAGAAGCAGTAGGTTGTCTATGGTGCATCTGCCGCGCCTGAATCCACTTTGATATGAAGATAACAGATGGTGTGACTCCAAAATGTACATGAGTCTGGTGTTGACCATCCGCTCCATTACTTTACAAAGGCAGCTTGTGAGAGCTATAGGTCTATAACTCTCGGGTTTATCAGATTGTTTGCTTGGTTTAAGGATAGGAATTACTATTGCTTGGCTCCAGAATTTGTGCTCAGAATAAATTCTATTAAATAGTCTCAGAATATTTTCTAATGAAGACCTGCTTAGATTTTTTAACATGCTATTGTGAATTTCGTCAGGGCCAGGTGATGTATTTTTTGATTTTTGTAAAGCAATATCAAGTTCTTGAAATGGAAATTTTGTGTGGTATCGATTAAAAATGTTTGAATTAAAATCTAGAACTGTTTGTTCTTTGCGTGATTTGATGGTTAAAAATTTTGAGCAATAGTTATTTGCATTGGAGACTTTTGCAAAATAAGTCCCCATACAGTCCGCCACCTCTTTGTGATCGGATAAAATACGACCATTATTCTCCAGAATGGGTGCACAAGATGTATTGTAGTTGCCAACGATTTTTTTTATTTTACCCCATACGGTCTTTGATGGGGTGGACGTCGTGATTGAGCTGACATAGGTCTGCCACGAGTCCCGCAAGCTCTTCCGTCGAATTATTCGAGCTTCAGCACGAGCTCGTTTAAGTGCCACGAGATTTTGTGTGGTTGGAGAACGACGAAACATGTTCCATGCCTTTTTTTGTTTCTTATGAGCCTTCTGACAATCAAGGTTCCACCAAGGCTTAGGAAACTTCATCCTGCCTTTAGTGGTTTTTGGTATGACAGCGTTAGCTGCGTTTAAGATAATGTCGGTTAAGCATTGGTTTCTTAGGAGGGAATCGCCGACCTTCGGCGTCGCTTCTCGCTCAGAGGAAAATTTGATTCTTCTGCGCATGCGCGCCTGAACAAAATCGGCGTTGTGAGTGGCACGCCGGAATCACTTGACTTTGATTTCAGCGTCACGCCGAGCAGCGACGTCAAAGCTCGGTGATTTCGCTTCTAGGAAACCACGGCTTTACTCGCTTTACCACTACATCGATATCAGTATCAGTCACGTCTTCTGATTTAATTTCTGCCAACTGGGTAAATGCTGCCCAATCAGCTCGATCAATGCGAAGTCGAGCTTGCTGATGCTGCTGATGGCCGCAGCGTCCAGTAGAGGTTATCCTGATCGGAATGTGGCCACTGGAGTAGAGACCACCCTCCATCTTAAAATCTCAACGTGGCAGAAAAAACGGTGAGCATATTACGAGATCGATGGCATGGTAAGATTGAGTAGAAAGGTGAAAATAAGTGTTTTCACCGTTATTAAGTATGCAAAGATCATTGTCTTCAATAAAATTTTCTATTGTTAAACCTCTACTGTTGGAGTCTGGACTCCCCCAGAGAGGATTATGGCCATTGAAATCCCCCAAGATGACAAATGGGGAAGGAAGTTGATCAACCAATGTCTGCAACTCCACGCTTCTCGAGTCATAAGAAGATGGGATATATACTGAACAAACTGTGAACAGCGAAGAAGGTGAACGCGCGCAGCTACTGCTTGCAGGGATGTGTTGATATTGAGCTGGCTAGATACATAATCATTATTGATTATCAATGGCACTCCTCCACAACGACGGTCACATGACAAGCAGTCCTTGCGGTATGTGTCAAAACCTTTCAATCTCGGTTTATCAACAGGCGACAGGAATGTTTCTTGCAGACAGAATACGGCCGGTTGGTGATATTCGACAACATCGTTGACGTCCGTGACATTATGCGATTTACTCTGACAATTCCAAGAGAGAATATTCAGGGCCATGAAGAAGAAAGAGAAAGAAAAACAGCCGAAACAAGAAAAGGGCATTAAGAGGAAGGAAGATCTTCCACCCACCCTTCATCATCGGATGGCGGAGTTTCTTCAACCTCCTCGTCAGCGGGAAGAGGAGGGGATTTCGTAAATTTGATCTTCTTGCTGGAATGCAAGAAATCCTCTTTTTTAAAATTGTTATATTTTGGAGCCCTCTGTTTAGATGACACCCCAATTTTTGAGCGTGCTAGAATTTTCTTTTTTTCAGAAAATTTCTTGGACAGTTCAATAGCGTTTTTATTTATAATTGCAATGGTGGATTTTTGGGTTTGTGTTGTGTTTACATTGGCTCCAGAGTTAGAGGTCTGTTTATTCGTTTGTTTAGTGGAGTCCATCGAATTTTTATTATTTACGGTTTGTGTTTGGGTATCTGTCTGAGTACTTGCTGATTTTAAGACCTTTTTTACTGCTGTAGAGAAGGAAATTCCTACTGTGGGTGTGCGAGAGTCGATTAACTTTCTCGCTTCTGGATAAGAAATTTTTTGTGTTGTATTAATTATTTGGATTTCTTTTTCTGATAGCCATTTTGAGCAAGATCTGGAGTATGAAGGATGATCCCCTTTAGAGTTAACGCATTTGTATGTTTTAGAGCAGTTATTGCTATCGTGACCGGGCTCTGCACACCTGGCACAGGTTTCAGTACCATGGCACGAAAGCTTTGAATGTCCAAATCGTTGGCACTTGAAACATCGGAGCGGATTTGGAATATATGATCGTACTGGACATGACAGATAACCAGCTTTAACACGTGAAGGAAGGAGTGGAGTATTAAACGTCAAAATGATGTGTTTCGTATTTGACAATTCGCCGTTACATTTGATTATGATTCTCTTAACTCCATTCATGTGTTGATCCTTTATTTCCTGTAGTATCTCACTCTCCGGAGTATAAAGAAGATCAGGTTCAGAAATTATGCCTCGGGAAAAATTAAGAGTTGAATGCTCTGAGACAGTGACTAGGTATGATCCTATTTGTTTTATTGACATTATTTTAGTAATTTGTTTGGTGTCTTTAATTTCGACTAAAAGTTCGCCATTACGTAATTTTTTAACAGTTTGAAATTTACCTATCTGATGGACCAAGGCTTTATTGATAATGAAAGGTGATATTTTTGTAAAATCCAAATTAGGGTCACTTCGTTTTAAAAGAAAGAATTTCGCTGAGCTCGAGTATACAGTCTGACGCTCCCCGCAAGGGGGAGAGGTGTTCTTTGTGTTTATATCCTTAAAATAACCAGAGAATTAGGGGGAAAAGTGGGGTCTAGCCCCTGTGTAGCCCCCCTACACAGAGGTAAGACTGCGTACGACAGGGTTCGCGTGCTATCCCTGAAGACTCTCGTTTGAGGTAACGACTACCCCCGATACCACGCAGCCATCGGCACGGTTGACACACCTTAGCTTAGGGGTTTTCGTTCGAATTTGGTAAGTGATGAGGGAAGGAAGGGAAAAAGATCCCCTCCCGCCGATTTTCCGTTTGAGCAACTGGGGGTTCACTACTCCTCCCAAGAGTTCGCCCCGAACTCACCACACCGCAAGCCCCTCCCCCCTACCACGACAAGGTAAACGGACGCGGGGGGTGTTATACTTTAAAGAAAATGAAGAGTTGAAAAACCGTTGCTTTTGCGGAATTAGTGACTCATTAGAACATAGTACTGTAGCTTTTCACGCTTTCTAGAAATTAGTAATTGAAAAACTAAAGACATACTTTCCTGATCTGAAGAGAATAATTAATTTTTTTGATGGACCAGCTGCCCAGTATAAGAACAAGAAAAATTTCATAAACTTGTGTTACCACCAGCAGGATTTTGGAAGGAAAGCTGAGTGGCAGTTTTTCGGCACCTGCCATGGAAAGGGACCATGTGACGGTATTGGTGGAGCTGTTAAAAGGATTGTGAGAAAAGCTACTCTTCAAAGAGCATTAGAAAACCAAATTAAAAATCCGCTTGAAATGTCTGTGTGCTGCTGAAAAAATATCAAACATACTGAATTTTTAATTTGTCCAAAGCAAAATATTAAAGACACTAAACATCAATTTCAGGCAAGGTTCGAACTTTATGATGCGTCAATATCATCTTCCAAGGCAAAAACGTAGAAATTTACTTTATTTTAATATTCATAAATGGGTCTGTCTAAATAGGAAAAAACGTCGGTTTAAAAAAGGAAAACATGCCATTTTTATTCTATTTATGCCTAGTTAGGCATTTCGTGTTATGTTACTGGGTCACATATTTCAATGTGCAGATGGGTTCTTCACAAAACGTCACCTTCTCCAACGTTGAAGGAAATCGCCGACGAGGGAGACCCTAAGTCAGATAGATGGCTGGATGGAAGGACTTGGAGTGAATTGATGGAGGGCCATTGCACGATAGAGGGTAGGTGTGGAAGACTTGGAGAAGGTCTTGGCTAGCAACAGGCTGTAGTACCAGCGAAGAAGTATTTATACCTAGCTGCTTTAGTCCTTCAGTTCGTACGTAAATACATTGCAGTAATGCATTTGAAAAACCGATTCTTCGTACTATAATAACACGCTGTCCAACCCATCTTGAAGTTATTCAACTGGATTAAAGTACTTGCTATAAGATTTTAGGTGTGCCAAACAGAAATCATGACGTAACACAAGCTACATTGTTCGAAGTCTGAAGACAATTAATTTGCGTAGCCTGAATGCCTAAATCGTTGCTGTTCCATCGACAAAATGCAGCACGGGGCGTTATATTTGTTTTTATGTCCGAGGTCATATTGAGGCAAAGGTCCAACAGGGGTCGTCTTCCCTTATGTGTGCAAACTTTTGCTGATCTTAGTTGACGTCTTCTGTTGCCCCTGGGGCTGTACATTGCACAAAATTCAGTAGTTTTACCGTTTTTTCAATATCTATTTTTCAAAGTAACAAATTGGAATCTTAGTACCGATAGCACGGTAAAGTATCTATTATGTTATTGTTAGTATGTGTGCAAAAAAGTTTTTTATCTCAGTTGATATCCTCAGTTGCCTCCAGTACCATTAATTTTAATTGTTTTGGATTTTTAATATATAGTTCTTTTTAATCAGAAATTTGAATCCTTAGTCTAAACTTATAAGAGGCAACTTTTCGGCACAGTCTGGCACCCTTGTCCTCGCGTTTGCAAATCAAATGGGAAAAGAATTCCGATTTGATTGAAGGATCGCTTTCTCTTTGGGTGTGCTTCATTCAATGTGTTCATTTGTTGATTCATAAGGTTTACTCATTATGTCAGAAATATTCTGAAGCTGCAAATGTGTGAGACATCGTGTATTATTATACACTCGGTGGCCAAAAAATGAGGCACCCATCTAATCACATGACCTTTAACTTTGATAAGTTGATGATACCAATATGGAAGAATGTTGACCCATGCTGGAAGTTTTTCTCTTACTTGCGAAAACGAGAGATGTTGTTGATCGTGAAAATTGATTTTTTGACCACTGAGTGTAGTCCTTATTCGAAATGCAAGACCTGTTTTTTCGGCCAATAATCCTAGATTCGGGTTTGCCTGGTATTGTGAATACACCTTATTTTCAGAACGATTCCTTAGAATTTTGAACTGTAATTTTTCACCAGCTCGTTCTGGAGCAATGAGTATCTATATTTCTTTGGGTAGCAATTCTTAATAGTTTCATAGACCAATGCTTTGAGCGCTTTCACTTGCTCACGGTTATAAAAGGGAACAACCAGGGTATGAAAAGAGCAAATGTTGTAACTGGGCATAAAAGGAATTCATGGCGAGTTGAGAAACCCTTGGACGTTAGTTCTGGAGTCATCAGTATGTATCCTCCTCCGTGTATTGTTAGTAGTTTCATAGGTAATGCTTTGAGCATCCTTTCACTTGCTCACGGTTATAAAAGGGAACAACCAGGGTATAAAAGGAGCAAATGTCTGTCTTCATGTCCGTTTGACATCTCTGTCAGAAGAATTCAAGGCTGTTACTGTCAACAAAAAAAAAATCCAGTAAAACGCACACACAAAACTGTGAACACGAAGTAAAAACTAAAAGCAATTTTTGTATAAAATTATATTGTGTAAGAATATTTACTTTATCCCGAACGTTATTTATTGCACATAATTTTATTTCACTATATTTCAGTTAAATTTAACTCAAATGTGTTCCATTTGGTAACTAGAATGTTTTTTAATTTTTTTAAACATTGTATCAAATAGCATGCAGAGTGTCGTTTTGTATTATTTCAAAAGCTTATATCTGCTTTTCACCAGTAAATAAAAGGATAGTTTCTGTTTTGTTTTTAAGGAGAATGTAAAAATTTAGCGATGTAAAATTTTATCAAGAGGTTTTTTGATTTATTTTAATTATGCTTTGTGTCTAATTCTATCGATTTCTACTGCAGCAGTTAATTACAAAATGTTGTCTGCTAGCTGAGGACAATTTTGTTTTTTTAAAAATAAACAAATTTCACAAAGAGATTCATTTAATGTTCATGATATTCCAACTTGTGCAAAAAAAACCTAAATGTTTCAGTTTTGATACGCTTATATCTCCTGTACGCCTTGGAATAATAAGACAATTTTTGTTTCTTTTTAAAGGGCAATGTCACGGCTTCTTACAATAGCATTTTCATATTTTTATCCCCTTCCCTACCAGGCTTTTTTGGAGGATGAAAAAGTATTTTCCCTTTTTTCTAAAGTTTAAGCAATTTTTTCACAATGAAGGACTATCAGTAGTAGCTCAATTTTTCTTCTGCTTCTATTATGTATACCTAACTGCAACAGAAAAAAAATAGTCTGTTACTGAAAGTCCTTTGTTGTTATTTTCATGCTCAATACAGTGGAATCCGCTTAATGGGATCACCGGTTAATAGGACCAGCCGCTTATTCGGACCAAATACTAAAAAAAAATTAATTTGAATTTTGACCTCCTGAATTCAAATTATGTGTGTGTGCGCGTGTGTAGTTGTGTATGTATGCGTGTGTGTGTGTGTGTGTAGGACATGGATGCAACCTGGAGACGGTTTTCGTTATAGAGCAGCATCGCGAGGAGCCGGTCGAGGGTGATGCGCAGAGGGTGCTGGCGGGAAAATAAAATGATAGCACATCAAAACAGTCAGGTGAGAACAATAAGCAATCGTGATTGCTCAAAAACCACATCATTTCCCATTACATAAGCCTAAAATTATTCGCTTATTGGGACCAAAAATCCGATTAATCGGAGCAAAAAACAGAAATGAGAGAAAAGACTAGAAATTGTGCGTTTAGAGCGAATTTGGTCAGCAAACTTAATAAATAATTCATTAAAATTATTAGTTCTTGTAAATTTCAATAAAGTCCAGCAATTTATCAAATTTCAGCCAGATGGTGGCACTATTTCACAGAAGGTCAAAGTTCAGTGAAAATTTTTCATTTCTTCATTTTAGTTAACACGTATAGTAAAGAAAATCATTTCAATGAAATGCTATAACTGTAAAACATGTAATTTTATTATTTTGGAATTTTTAGCAACTGTTAAGTACTGTTTAGAATTTTTCACTTTTGCTTTTTATTTCCTTCTGCTTATTGACTTGAATTGATATCGATCGAAAATTACGTAACTGAAACCGTATCGTTCTCAACACCTTGTTAAAGGGGAGAAAAAGGTTTGCTTACTTCGCGAAAATGTCACGTAGGGATTTAACATTAGCTGAAAAAATTGATTTCTTAGATCAGATTAAGAAAAATCCGCCAAATAGTAGTCAGTGTCAGTTGGCGGAAATCACCGGCTTAGGTAAGACAACAATTGTACGATTAATGAAACAGGAGAAAGAGTTGCGAGAAGAATGGGCACTACGTGAAGAACGACGAGGATCTTTTCAAAAACGGAAGTGTGAAGGCAAGGATTCAGATGTCTAAGAAGCCCTTCATGAATGGTTTGCCGTTGTTATCGGACGCAATGTGCGAGTAAGTGGCCCAATGTCAAAGTGAAAAGCAGAACTCGCCAAAAAGCTGGGTCAAAATAATTTCAAAGCTACGGTCGGTTGGCTATCTCGATGGAAAGTTAGACGTGACATAAAATTCAAGAGAGCACATGGTGAGAAAGAAAGTGCTGACAGTGTTGGAGCTGAAGAATGGAAATCTACAAAACTACCCGAGCTTCTTGAAAAATTCTCAGCAAATGACTTCTACAATGCCGACGAAATATTTATAACGCATTCAGGCGAACCATTTCTGACCGACAGAAGCATCATTTTGCTCTTGAGAGATTGTCTGGCACCTGTGAATATTTTTTTACTCATCTTTCTCGTTTTTTCCTCATCGAACTTAGAAAATGTTTGTGTCAAAACCAAAGCGTTCCTTGGATGAAACTTCCGATTTGGTAAGAATCTTTTACTTTTCTTTTTTTTAATATCCGATTTCTTTTAAACACTGTTAAATGTGATTCTACTTTTTGTTTATCGTTTTTTCTTTAATTATTTCTTGAAGCAGATAGAAATGGAACAAGATCCCGAATTACTGATGTGGGATTCTGATGATGCTGTGAGTAGCTTAAAAAAAATCTAAAACATATATTTTATTTTGATTCTTCTTCAAATGAGTAGGTAAATTAAACTATTTACGGGGGAAAAAAAAGTTTGTTTCATATATGTTTCTTTTTGTCAGACTGTTGGTGGTGAAGACACGCAACATTTTAATGAAGTTGATGATAAAAATGTCATCTTTTCTTTTCTATTTGCTTTTTAAATGTTTTCCAAATATTTAATAATAATAATATTATGTTATTATTTACTTAGCTAACGGATGAAGTTAGAGTTTCTGGAGGATGAGAATTACTTAATATATTTTTTTTTTCTTTTTTGGATCTAAATAATGTTCTTATCATTTAAAAAAAAATTCGTTTTTTTTTTCTCGAGTAAATTGTGTTTTATTTTATTTACTTAGCTGTTGGGAGAGGATTCTCAAATTTTCATGGAAGTCTCGGGTAACTCCCGAAAAATCTGCGAATGTTTCCTAACTGGTTCTGGATTAGAGGTTTTTATCTAATTGCTTAACTTTTTTCCACTTGTGTTGAATGTTCTTTTAAAAGATTTTAATGATATCTTTATTTTTTCCCCTTAGAATCGCCCAGGACCGTCAAACGCTGACCCTGACAACGCTTCTTCCGGACCTCAAAACGTAATACATTTTTTAATGTTTTTTACTTAATGTAATGTTTCTTTATTCGATAATTTTTTTTTTCAGTTGGAAGATGCAATCATAATTGAGGAACATTCTCGGAGACGAAATCAGAAGTACGGAGCCGAGCAAGTGATCTTCAGACCCGCATTGATCCCGAGCGTTTTGCCGCATTATGCCAGAAAAACTCCGTTGGTTTCCATTATTGATGTCATCAATGAGCTATTTCGAGTGCTGTTGAGAAGAGCTCGTAGAGATTTGGCTTCGACAGACTTAATTCGGATCTGTATCCAAGCCAATTTCTACAAGGCTGATTCCTGCTGGCGAAATGACTGTAGAGATGATTATGTCTGCAGTGTTAAAGGTATTCCAATCAAAAGACCAGATTGAACTGGACCAGGGATTCACAGTAGATATCATATTGTTAATCATAGGGGTGTTGGAGCTGTTGGTAGCACTCTAACCGCCTTATTCACCGTTAATCTAACCACACGCCTTAAACCGACAGGTTCATTAACTCGTAGTTGGAATTGTTACCGCGAGGTTAAACTTTCAGTATTCACCGGCGAAAAACACCTCGGAGTTTCTCAACAAGAAGTTACTCAACTAAACTTCATGCGGTTATAAGCGCAGACACCCTATTGGCTAATATAAATCATATGATTTTCACACGTTTTCTTCTTCGTTACTGTTATTTCAGCTCTGTGCTTGTGTCGAGTTCGTGGTAGAGGTAAGCAGATCTTTGCTCGTGGTGTTGTTGTCATAAGCCTGATAACTTTTTTATCTTTTTATATAAAGTAGCTTGTTGGTAAAGAAAATGGAAATAGGTAACAAAAAACAACGCGTCATCTATTCTATGATAGAAAAAGAGTTACTCTGTCAATTAATAAATAAACAAAAAAAAAATAATTGAGTGCAAAGAGACGAACAAAGTTTCCCTGGCTAGAAAGCAACTGGCGTATGAACAGATTGCCAGAGAATTTAATTCCCACGTTGGAGTGACACAAAGAACTGCTCGCCAATTGAAAGATTGCCGCCATTGTTTCAAATGTTTACTTGTAAAATGCGCATGCTCAGAAGCCAAACCAAGCCCTTAACCTTGCTTCTGGAGCTTGGTTAGGTTTTCCAACCACGCCTGGTTTCGAAAACTTGTCAGCGCATAGTTGAAGTTAACGGTGAATACAGAAGAAGGGGATAACCCCAGGTTAAGCGCTTAACCGCGTAGTTCAGTTAATGGTGAATACAGCGGTAAAAGCAATGTGCATTGACTATGTTCGTTTCAACAAAAGATCAGTGCTATCAATTCCATTTGATGACGAACGACTGTGCTGTGGCAAAGCCATTCTGTATGGATTAGCGCATTTGATGGAAGATAAAATCTGCCATTGATGCATTACGGAATAAAAGGAGATCCACTCTCTTGAACAGAGCCCGAGAACTTTACATAGCTGCGGGGGTCAAGCTAGCACCATGTGGGTACAAAGAAATAGAAATATTTGTAGAGCACTTAAATGTGCAAATTGTAGTGATTTCTGCGAGAACCTGAACAAGGTAAGTTCTTTTGTTAAAAAACTTTAGTTGCATATGTTATGGTTTAGATGGTATGTTTTTTTTTTAAAGAAAAAAAAAAAGAATCTGTTTTCCGGGTTTCACTTTGTTTTGAATACATACTTTTTACTTCTCAGAGGGAAAAAAAAAATACATTATTACACAATACGCGTTTTGTATTTCAGATATTTTTACTTGTTATATCAAATTTTTTAAAAATTCATATTAGTGAAAATAATAATAATAGTAATTACTTTTTTGCTTACAATTCATACTATTTTATGCTGAGTGTGCTATTAGGTTTTTTGTTTTTTTCTTTAATTATTACACTTTTTTTTTCACTAAGCTCAAACTTTATTGCTACAATCTGACTTCTAATGAAAATAAAGCAAACCTTTAGCTATTAATTTATTCTCTAGAGTTTTATCATTTCAGTAACACTTCGCTTTTCATTAAGAAAATATAGAAAATGTGTTTAAAAAAATGTTGCATGTATATGTAAAAGAATTTTTTCAAAGAAACTATGATTTGTGTGTTTTTGTGTAACACGATGTTGAAAATGTAGTTTGAGCTTACAATCAGTGTTTCTTTTTGCTCCTTCACTCTGCGATCTGAAAGAAAACCATTTTATTTGTAATTGAAAAGTTTCTCAGTTTTTCCAGACTTTTTTTTTTTTTTGAAAAAACGGTTTTTTTTATTATTATTTCTTTATTTAAATAGGTGTCATATAAGGGGGCACACAGACCACTAAGGTTGAATTGGTGGCTGTTCAATGGACACTGACATAATCAAAAGTTTGAAAGCATTTTAAGGGGCTTCTAAATACTGTGAAGATTGTGAAAAGCCGTACGAAAACATCGAAGATCATTTCTGTCCTGGTTCATGCCACATCTGTCGGAGAAGAGATTGCTTGGCCGGCGAAGCAAGACGGTGCCAGAGTGCGATCGTCTTTGTAAATCCAAAGAATGTTTTTCTGCGCACAAGGCAACCGTAGGGAAACAACAATTTTCTTTGTATGATAAAGTAATTAATTTTCCCTTATACCATATGATATCTTACTTTTTTTTCCCTTGAATATTTTTTCAAAACCTTTTTTTTTTTTTTTCACCTTTGCAGATATACCAATGCAGAAAATGCTGCCAAGTGATTCAAAGGCGCAACTGTCCGAAAAAAAGTCATCGCTGTGGGACCGTCAGATGCCCCTCCTATAATGAGTTCGTCGATGCCTCTGAACACAGATGCTTCCTGCGAACTGTGGCGGCAAAAGCTCCCTCTGACAAACTGATCTTTTTCGATTTTGAGAAGGATCAGTCGACAGGGGAGCATGTCGTCAATTTTAGTCTGGCCCAGTATGGCAATGGAGGGGAACATATTTTCCCAGATACTCAGCGTGCAAAGATTTTTGCGCTTGGTTGTTTTCCCCACAACATAAGGGATTACCTGCCATAGCACATAATATGAAAGGGTATACTGTAGTTTTCTAAATATTTCTCTTTTTTTTTTTTTTGCTCCACTTTGCTTATTTCAGAATTACATATTTTATGCCATTGTTAACATTATTATTTTGCTTATGGAGAGAGACAGAAAAAACCGTAATCTCTTACAACTTCGATGGGCAATTCATTATGGCTTGGTTCCTGGAGCAAGACATTGTGCCTGAAGTTATCCCCAACGGATCCTTCCTTATGTCCATTCTGCACAAGGGACTGAACATTAGAGTGATAGACTCTTTAAATTTTCTGCCTATGCGCTTGTTCCGACTGCCTGCATGTTTTAATTTGCCGGAGTTAAAGAAGGGGGTATTATCCTTACCTCTTCAATGTTCCGGAAAACCAGAACTACTCAGGTAAACTCCCAGAGTCCAAACAGTCCAAACACCATGGGGCCTGAAGCACACACGGATTCTTTAAAATGGCATGATGTGCATAAAAATGAGTATTTTGTTTTTCAAGATGTTGCTTTACTGCAGGTAATATAGTGTGATCAACATTTTTATATTATTATTATTATTACTATTCATTATTTTACTAAAGTATGTGTATCCATTTTTTTTCTCTTTGTAATAGGATTTACTTCGGAATTAATACATTTTACGACAGAAAAAAAACTTATCCCAATACGTTTTTCTCTTTTTAGATCCGATGTTGACATTTTGAGGAAATGTTGTATAAAATTTCAGGAAGATTTTCTGAAATCATCTGGAGTGGATCCTTCTAGGTAATGAAAAATTAATAAATAGAAAGAAAAATTGTTTTTAAAAATTAACTTCCAAGGAAAAAAATTTTTTTCTTCCAAATATTTTTTTTTAAATCGTACGACTTTGTTTTTTATGTGTTTTCACATACATGACGATTGCATCAGCAAGCATGGCTGTATTTCGTGCAAGTCACATAAAGCCAGACACGCTGGCAATGGTGCCTACTCGTGGGTATGTTTCCCACGTAGCTCATAGTTCAGACAGCATTCGTTGGATGGATTATGGTTTGGTTGAGTTGGTTTTTATGGCGCAAGAGCCCTTGAGGGCTATACTGCGCCAAACGATATTTTATTATATGCTATTTATTTTTTATTAAAGAAAATAGTAAATAGAAGCATATTTTGAAGGAGAAAGCATAAAACTTCAAGTGCCAATATTCAAAAAGTGCAGCAGATAAAAACATTTAAACAATTTCAAGATAAAGACAAAATGGACGAAAAAATATCTTGAAAAACAAAGAAAGGACGAAATCACATAATGACCAGACAAACACTAAATTAAAAAGGAGAATCCAATCTCCTGGAGGAAGGAGTACAAATTGCGATGGGGTGGCTCCCCCAGCAACTCCTTCAAAGATGGGTTACAATTATTAAAATATTTATAACGAATTAGATTAAAATTTGGGCAGTTGCATAAAATGTGCAACACTGTCTGATTTACATCACATGTAATGCATGTTGGAGCTGGTTCATGACATTAGAGATATTTGTGGGTGAATCTGGTATGTCCAATGCGAAGTCGAGCTAATAAGACTTGTTCTCTCCTGGTGATATTTAATAATCCAAAACCTCTAGTGGAGGGCTGGATCGAATGCAGTTTATTTTGGATTTCTGAATTCCAAGTCCCCTGCCAATACGTGTTGAGGCTTACAACGATAGCGTTTTTGATATCATCGAAAGGGACACTATTATCAACAAGGATACTTGCAGCTCTGGCAGCTGAATCGGCTGCTTCATTGCCTGCAATGCCCACATGACCAGGGATCCAACAGAAGGTAACTTGAAAATTATTTTGCATGAGGTTTTTGTATAAAAGATATGACTGGATGACTATAGGATGGCTATTATTATCGCAATGAGTGATGGCTTCCACTGAACTCTTTGAGTCAGTGAATATCACCCACTTTCTATGAACAGATTGGGCTATTGATTCTAGAGATGAAAATATAGCTTTTATTTCTGCAGTAAATACCGAGCAAGATGTGTTTAATTTTTCTGCCGTAACGTGATCATTAATTATTGTGGAAAATCCGACGTGATTGTTTGCTTTTGATAAGTCAGTAAAAATGTGTTTGTAACCAGAATACTTGCTTTTGATCTCATTAAAGACTTGTTGATAAACTGTATCTGCAGTTGTTTGTTTCGGGAATTCTGATAAATCATTAATTATAGAAGGTATGACTTCGCACCATGGTTCAATTAGGTTTATTGTGTTGACGGTTTTAAAATCTGGTAGCTGCAGGTGTGAGAGTACCCGACGCATTCGGATCCCAAATGTTGGGGTCATCGAAGGCCGGTGTAGAAATAAAGCAGCATTACATGGGTTAAAAATATGGATATGTAGTGGGTGATTAGTGCAAGGTTTTATTTTGAAGTAAAAGTTTAAAGAAAGTTTGAGGCGTCTATTGTTTAGAGATTGTTCGTGTGCAAGGATATGAAGACTGTTGATAGGCGAAGTTCGAAACGCTCCTGTGCAGATGCGTAGTGCCTGATTATGTATTGGATCCAGACTTTTCAGATAGGTTTTAGCAGCGGAACCATAAATTTGACATCCATAATGAAGTTTTGAGCGTATCAGAGCCCTGTATATTCTTAGCAGAGACTCAGTATTAGCACCCCAAGAAGTGTTCGCTAAGACTTTAAGGATATTTAATTTTAATGAACATTTCTTTTTTAACTCTTGTATATGCGGTATAAATTTTAGTTTATTGTCAAGTGTGAGACCAAGGAATTTTCCTTGATCTTTTACAGCTATTGGCTGATTATTGAGGAGGAGATTTGGGTCAGGGTGAAGGCCTCTTTTACGGCAGAAGTGGATACAGAATGTTTTTTGAGCAAAGAAAGTGAAGCCATTTTCTTCCGCCCATTGGGTTACTTTGTTGATTGCAATTTGAAGTTGTCTTTCAACGATACTCATGCTCGTTGATGAGAAAGAAATTGGAAAATCATCCACGAACATGGTACCTTTTACAGCGGGAGGCAATTGGCCAATCAAGCTATTGATTGCTATAATGAATAGAGTTACGCTTAGTACACTTCCCTGGGGTACTCCTTCTTCTTGAATGAAGGTATCCGACAGAACAGACTTGACGCGTACACGAAAAGAACGATGTTTCAGAAAATTGGAGAGAAAGATGGGTAAATTACCTCGCAACCCATACTCGTGCAGGGTTTTGAGGATCCCATACCTCCAGGTACGGTCGTATGCTTTTTCAATATCGAAAAATACGCTCACAAGATGTTTTCGTTTAAGAAATGCTTCTCTTACTGATGTTTCGAGAAGAATTAGATTGTCTATTGTGCATCTGCCACGCCTAAATCCACTTTGAAATGAGGATATGAGATGGTGTGACTCCAGAATGTGCATCAGTCTGCCGTTTACCATCCGTTCCATGAGTTTACATAGGCAACTAGTGAGAGCTATAGGTCTATAGCTCTCAGGTTTATCAGATTGTTTATTTGGTTTAAGGATAGGGATAACTATTGCTTGACTCCAGGATTTTGGGAATCTATGTTCGGAATAAATTCTATTAAAAAGCTGCAGAATATTTTCTAATGAAGACCTGCTTAGATTTTTTAACATGCTATTGTGTATTTCGTCAGAGCCAGGTCATGTGTTTCTTGATTTTTGTAAAGCAATATTTAGTTCATGAAAGGTAAATTTTGTGTTGTACTGATGAATAATGTTTGAATTAAAATCAAGAACTCTTCGTTCTTTATGAGATTTAATAGCTAAAAACTTAGAACAGTAATTATTTGCGCTGGAGACGTTAGCCAAGTGAGTCGCCAGGCAGTCAGCTGCCTCTTTGTGATCAGATAAAAGTTGACCATTTTTCTCCAGAATTGGAGCACAAGATATGCTATAGTTTCCAGCGATTTTTTTTATTTTACCCCATACAGTCTTGGACGGGGTGGACGTCGTGATTGTGCTGACATAGGCCTGCCACGAGTCCCGCTGGCTTTTCCGTCGAATCCTACGAGCTTCAGCACGAGCTCGTTTAAGTGTCACAAGATTTTGTGTGGTCGGGTATCGACGAAATGTGTTCCATGCTTTTTTTTTTTGTTTCTTCTGAGCTTCTTGGCAAGCAGAGTTCCACCATGGCTTAGGATATTTGATCCTGCCTTTAGAGGTTCTTGGTATAGCAGCGTTCGCTGCGTTTAAGATGATGTCGGTTACTCGCTTTACCGCTACATCAATATCAATGTCAGTCACGTCTCCCGATGTTATTTCTGCCAAATGGGTAAATGCTGCCCAATCAGCTCGATCAATGCGAAGACGGCCTTGCTGATGCTGCTGATAGCTGCAGCGTCCAGTATATGTTATTTTGATTGGAAAGTGGCCACTAGTGTAGAGACCACCCTGCACCTGGAAATCCCAAAGTGGCAGAAAGGAAGGTGAGGATATTGCAAGATCGATGGCATGGTAGGTTTGCGTAGGAAGGTGGAAATAGGTATTTTCACTGTCGTTAAGAACACATAGATCGTTATCTTCAATAAAGTTTTCAATAATTAGACCTCTGCTGTTAGAGTCTAAACTCCCCCAGAGAGGATTATGGCCATTAAAATCCCCCAAGATGACAAATGGGGGAGGAAGATGATCAACCAATGTCTGCAACTCCACGCTTCTCAAGTCGTAAGAAGGTGGAATATATATAGAGCAAACTGTGAACAGCGAGTGAAGGTGAACGCGCGCAGCTACTGCTTGCAGGGATGTGTTGGTATTGAGCTGGCTAGATGCATAATCATTGTTGATTAGCAATGCCACTCCTCCACAACGACGGTCGCCTGACAAGCAGTCCTTGCGGTATATGTCAAAACCTTTCAACCTCGGTCTATCAACAGGGGACAGAAATGTTTCTTGCATACAGAATATGGCCGGTTGGTGATATTCGACAAGATCTTTGATGTCCGTGACATTATGCGAGTAACTCTGACAATTCCAAGAAAGAATGCTCAGGGCCATGAAGAGAAAAGGAAGGAGAAACGGCCAGAAGAAGAAAAAGTAACTCAGGAAGGAGGATGGTCCGTCCACCCTTCATCGTCGAATGGCGGAACATCTTCAAGATCGACATCCTCGTCCTCCTCTTGGGGAGGAGGTTGTTGGAGTTTTTCGATTTGGGACTTAGTTAATTTTACTTTCTTACTAGAAAGTAAAAACTCCTCTTTCTTAAAATTATAAAATTTTGGGGGCCTCTGTTTAGAGGCTACCCCAATTTTTGCGCGCGTTTGAATAAATTTCTTTTTTTCTACAGTTTTCTTTTGTTTTTGATCAGTTGGTTTGTTCGAAATTAATTTAGTTGAGTAACTTGTACTTGGGATTTGTGTACTTTGTACTTGAATTTCATTATTATTTTTTGGTGGAGGCTTAGGAGTATTGAGCTGTTTATTTTTTGATTTAGGAGAGTTAGTTGATTTAGTGCTGGTTATTGTAATGATTTGAGGATCTGTTTGTGTACCGGTGGAATTGAATACTTTTCTTACTGCTGCAGCATATGAAAGTCCAGATAGAGGTGTACGAGACTGAACTATTTTTCGTGCGTCTGGGTATGATATATTCTGAGTAGTTTTGATAACCTGTATTTCTTTTTCGGAGAGCCATTTAGGGCATTTTCTAGAGTAGGACGGGTGATCTCCTTTGCAGTTGACACATTTGAATTCCTTTGAGCATTCATTGCTATCGTGGCCGGCCTCAGCACATCTGGCACAAGTTTCTGTGCCACGGCATGACAGCTTGGAATGCCCAAAGCGCTGGCACTTAAAGCACCGTAGCGGGTTAGGAATGTATGGTGTAACAGGGCATGAGAGATATCCAGCTTTGACACGTGAAGGGAGGAAAGGCGTACTAAAGGTCAGAATGACATGTTTCGTATTCTGCATTACGCCATTGCGTTTAATAGTGATCCTTTTCACTCCACTTACGTGTTGGTCCTTCATTTCATCTAGGATTTCCTTCTCTGGTGTGAATAGAAGGTCTGGCTCTGAAATTACTCCCCGAGAAAAGTTTAATGTAGAGTGAGCTGTAACAGTGCAAAGATAAGGACCTAATTGTTTAATAGCTAGTATGAGTTGAACTTGTTTATTATCTTTAATTTCTACCAAAAGCCCGCCTGTTCGTGTTTTTTTTACTGATTTAAATTCGCCGATTAGATTTACAAGAGCTTTGTTGATTAGAGAAGGAGATACAGCAGTAAATGTAAGATTTTCATTTCTTTTGATAACGAAAAATTTTGCGGAGGTATACATTCATTCTGACGCTCCCCACAAGGGGGAGAGGTATTTTTTATGTTTTCATCCATGGATTAACCTGGGAACTGAGGGGAAAAACTGGGGTCTAGCCCCTGTGTAGCCCCCCTGCACAGGGGTAAGGCTTTTACACCAGGGTTCGCCTGCTATCCCTGACGTCAACCGTTTGAGGCACCGACTAACCCCGGTACCACGCAGCCACGGGCACGGTAGAGACACCTTGGCTTAGGGGGTTCTGTCCGAATTTGGTAAGTGTGATGAGGGAAGGAAGGGAACAAAAGTCCCTTCCCGCCGATATTCTGTTTGAGCAACTGGGGGTTCACGACTCCTCCCAAGAGCTCGCCCCGAACTCACCACACCGCAAGCCCCCCCCACCACGGCAAGGTAAACGGACACGGGGGGGGGGGGGGTATAGATGTTCTGAAAATGATCTTTATGACCGCAGGTCTCCATGCGCTGATCCAGGCAATATGAATACCATGCATCAGTGAAATTTTTCTCAAAATATAAACGATAATCAAAATTTGCATTATTTACAAAATCATAGTGTATCATGTCATGTAAACGCAGCAAATCATAGTATAATTTCAAACACAAATGCAAATGTAAAACATAATTATGAAAATGAATTATATAATGTTAATACGTCTGTGAATAATGTTGCACAAAATTTTGAGGAATATGGAAAAATATTTGCAATATTGAATTGTGACACTGAGAATGACCCTGAAAATGAAATATATCATTTTTAAAGCACCGGATACAAGATAAGATTTTAGGGGATATAAATAATAAAGTTATGAATAATATCAAAACACAACTACATTATGCAATACACTCTGATACAAAATTATTGCATGATATTAATGATGTGGATAAAAATGATGAAGCAGGTAACTCTTTAAAATCATCGTCCCAACTTCTCTACAACACAGTCCTAAAAATTGCCCATTATACACATCTCGGATTTAGGAAGACTTATCAAGCATTACAGCGGAAATACTTTTAGCATGGAATGTATAGAGATGCAGCCAACTTTGTTGCAAGTAGTTCAACATGCAATCTAAATAAACACCATGTCATTAGCCAGGCTCCTCACCAACAAGCTGATGTAAATACCCAGGACAAGTAATTTCCTGCGACCTAATTGGTCTTTTTACAAATGGTAAATACATTCTCACTGTAATCTACTACTTTTCCCGGCACTTGTATACACACTGACCACAATTTCCGAGAATGCTGTACTAGACAAAATCTTCTTGTATATCTCCACTTTTGGTAGGCCTCAAATCATCCTTACGGATAATGGTCGTCAATTTGTTGCACATGCCGTGCAGTCTTTAAATAAAAAGCTTGGAATTTACCAGACGTTTATTTCTTCTCAGCACGCAAGTGAAAACGGAATTTCTGAGAAAATTAATAATTCGATAAAAACATCAATTGCGGCTTTAATGCAACACGGACAGTTATTTGATTATGCAGTACACATTCATAAAAATCTATATAATAATTGTCTACAAAATTTTCACCCAACTTGGTCCATTTTGGAAGACCAATGTCCACCTTCTTCGATACAATTTAAGATCAGGTTATACTGCTTCACTTTAATTCCATAACATTGTCGAGAATAGCACATGGCTTGGAAAAGGTGTATCGACAAGTGTACAATATTTTAAAGGAATCCAAAGATCATCAAAAGGTGTCACAGAGAAATCCCAAAATGAGAAATTTTGAAGTAGGAGATATAGTGTACTTTATGCACGACACCAAATTTAAGAAAAAATTCACTGGTCCTTACGTCATAAAAAGGATCAATTCTAAAGTCACTGTGTACATACAGAAATTAGAAGATCCCCATTCTCGTTTACTATTAATACACGTCAACCGGTTACATAAGTCATCACCCCGGTTAAGTCATCTCAAATCACCTGATGATCCTGTGAACATCACTTCTTCTAATACAGCCGACACCACTTCTCTTAATACATCCAATATACCCATAAATCATACATACAATCTTCGTTCGAGAAAATGGCTTTTTCATTCTTAAGTTATTCTTTTTCTCCTCGTCAGGTTCCTGTGATGTCTGAGATCATGCTGTGACAGCCCTTGTTTATGGCTCCTCAACTATGTGTGGTTATCTGTTGTTCCTTGAATGCTGGTCATTCTCCCTTTGTTATCTGATATCACCTGTTGCTACTAGACTCTCGTCATCTCATATTCCTGACTACGGAGACAACTTAAAGTATCCTTTTAATTCATTTGTGAGACAGACCTTTTTTCTGATCTGTATATCTGTTATACATATTTCAGCTTAATTATTCCTCTCTTTAATGTACGGCAATATCTTTGTAAATCCTCTTTCACTGCAAAGTGTGTTGTTGTTAAAAGTTTTTCTCACATGGGTAGAGCTCTGTATTGAAATGTTGATCATGACAGTTGTGTATATTCTTATCTTCTGTCTGTCACATAGAATGAAACGCTAACCCAATTATTTTCCAGATGCTATGTAATATTAATATCATCTGTAATCAAGGCATTCTGAACTTTTCATCTATCCCTCCTTTTTTTGCCGATGGTGCCTCTGTGTATCTTCATTTGCTGCAATGTTAATATTCCGTACGATGATGTAATTGTTGTTTTTCTTGCATTTTTTGTTTTTCTTCAAAAATGTTCTTGTAGCGAAACATTTGTTGGTCGTGTTGTTTCAAGGTCAAATCTTTTGAATATACCCTTTTCTATCTTGGATTTTGTATGTAAAAAAATATAAAAAAATTTAACATATCCCACTCTTCGGCTAGTACTTGATCGGTGCACACATCATGTAATTAGGCATATTTTTTTTTTTTTTTTTTTTGGTGGATCCTCAACTCGTGTTAAGTCCACCAAATTCGATATTCACATTTAACCAGTGTCTACACGTAACCGGTTACCAAACGAATATATCAATACATAGATAGTTCTTTACAAAATTATCTTCTGGTGATTATTACTTTCATTGAAGTTTTTGTCTTGTTCATGAACATACCTATTGTATCTATACATTACCGGTAATACTCTGAGGTCTTGTACCATTATGCATGACGTGCTTTCATTTATTTTGTGATACTTAACTTTTATTGTACTATATCCTTTTGGCACTATGTCTACGGTAAGGTGGAATTGAGAATAATGAATGGCAAATCGCAGAATATTTATCAAATAAAATATAAATTTTTGTGATTTAATTAAATGTGCCAAAGATTTCTTACAAAATGAGTTTCTCAGTATTTATATTGGTTACGATATCAAAACCAATGAATTTAGAACGAAGTTCAAGACTCAAACAATGTGCTGTTGAAAGTTATAGCATATGGGTCATTCCATGCGAAATGAGCAAAATTCGCAAAAAAGTGGTGGCCGCATGGTAACAGATTTTTATGAAATTTGGTATACAGGTTCCTTTTATGCCTATATAAAAATATCTAAAATATTTTTGCTTAAAATTTTTTATTTAAATAGTTACATGCGATTGAAAATTGATCAAATTGAACAGCATTCTCATCAATGCTAAATGTTGCACTTTTGAAGGCTTGTATCTTGTTAACTATTTAATGAAAAAAATAAAAGTTATATGTTTTTGCAATCTATGGAGTAGGGTAATCAATCTGATATCAGTAAAATTTTCAAAGTTATTATAGTTAACTTTTAACCGAGTCTCAAAAACAGAAAATATTTCAATTTTCTCATAATTAAGCATTTTATTTTTTTAATCTCAATCTTTAAGGAATGCATTAGCTTTGATGAAATTAATACCCAATAATGTGCTAAGCATCATAAAAGAAATACCTTACCTTTGAAGTTGTATTTTAACTCATTTGTCTTCAAAATCAGTTTTAAACTTAGTGACATTTTGTAAAATGATGATTTTCCCCTTCACGTACACACAAAAATTCAAATGAGGGAAAATTCAGACAACTTCAAAATTTTCCAAGAATATAGAGCTGTGTTTCTACTATTTGCTTGAAGAAACTCGAAATTGGTTTTTGATTTCCAAACGTAAAATAAAATTCAGAAAAATAGCATTTTCTTTCTGTTTTATGGGTCAATCTATACAGGTTCGACGGATGGTTGCGTTCGACCATTTTTAATTTTTTTGAAATTCATACCCCTAAAAGCTGCATATGAAAGATGTTTAAAACCTCTTTTATTTTTTATCTCAATTTTGATTTTTTGGAGGTCATCAAAAGTGATTTTCGTATTCAAAAATGGGACTTTTAGACCTTTGCATTTTGGCCAAAATCTATTTGAATTACATTTATGACAGTTAATTTAACGCTTTGATGTTAAAGTGCATAAGTTGGTAGTCTTACATGCTGAGTTACGTAGCTGTACGTTAATAATTAAAATAATGGCAACAGGTTAGTTCAAGACCAAATGTAAAAATTTTACTCATTTCAAAGGGGGATAACTCGCGTAGGGGACGGAAACACAAAATGAAATACGGCAAAAATCACTGGAACCATGCTAAAAAGAATATGTAACTGTTGCTGTGTGTTTGTGCGCCCTTTATAGATTACAGCCCCTCAAAAATCGGAAAAATGATAAAAATGACATTATTTGACCCCTGTAAACCAAAAGGAGATGAAATTAAAAATAAAATTTCTTGGCCAATTGAATATTCCATTCAAGTACTATACATGTTATACATATTGTTTTTTGTATTTGGTTTGTAAAAAAAGATACAGGTCTTTGAAATTCAGCAATTTTGAATATTCCATTCAAGTACTATACATGTTATATATATTGTTTTTTGTATTTGATTTGTAAAAAAGATACAGGTCTTTGAAATTGAGCAAATTGATTTAAAACTTGATTGATTTTAAACTTGTGCCAGTGTAAAATTTCATCGTTCCTGTTACGTGGGCGTTTACTTCATTTGTCTTGAATACGTATTTGTTATTGTTTTCTTTGTTAATGGGGTATGTTTCCGATACGTTCTATGATCTTGGCGACGTTGCTTCTAGGCGATCCTTTGGCATGTTCCTTAAACTGGGATGGAGTTATGCTCATTGCAGCTCCGGACCTCGCATTTTGTACGGTGGAGGTTGCATATGTGGCTATGCTGTTTTATTTAAAGCCCCGGTTTCTCGCCTAATTGGCATTCCTTTTTACGATTTAGTGATGGGAAGTACCTCGGCGGAGAAGCTCTGGAATTAACGATGCGTCATGATGTCGCCGATTCCGGACAACACGATATTGCCTGTAGCCTAGGAGATTTGTGGATTAACCCCCAACTGGTAAGCTTGTAGTCTGTATGGAGTGCTTAAACCCCTACTCTGTTCTTTAAAATGATTTAATTGACGCGTGAATTTAGTGACTTAAGTGCAATGACACTTTACTGTAGAACTTACCACCAACGGGTAAGGATGTAAGCATATTGTACATGCTAAGTTATGCTATGCTTTATTTGATGGTGCAAAAAAAAAACTTTGGTGGTCCAAGCGGGATGATGGAGGTCGAAGGTGTCTTTCAGATGTTTAAACGTTCAATGCTTTTATATGAATGTCGTTATACCACATATTTAGGAGACGGAAATTCAAAGGCCTATGACACTATAAAGAAGAGTAACGTTTATGGAGATGAATATCCCGTTGAAAAACTTCAGTGCATAGGGCACGTAATGAAGTGGATGGGGTCTCGTTTACGTCGTTTGGTGTCTAGCATGAAGGGGAAAAAATTGTCCGGGAAAAAACCACCTTATGTTGGAAAAAATTGATCTTGTACAAAAAATATTACGGCCTTGCAATTATTCGAAACTCGAAATTGTTAGATATGCTCCAAGCCGTATTGGCAATTTTTTTGTTTTTTTTTTTTGCATAAATTGTTTACGGATGACAAACCACAGCATGGCATTTGCCCTTCAACCGAAGAAACCTGGTTGTGTTTATAAAAAGCCTGAAATCCCTCGTCGTGAAACATATAAACACAAAAACCAGTAGCTGTTGTGGAGCAAATGACGCCAATCTTTAGGTCTCTTGTGCCAGTAGAATTAAACCAACCAACGAACCTTTGGAAACATAAATGTCCTCTTTCAATAGGTCAAAAAAAAAGTTCTCCAGTAGTTCGGAAAGGAATTACTACCCACTCCTGCGAATATAGTAATATAAAATATATTATCTCATCTATGAAAGTGGACTATGTCACAAATGTAGTCAAGAGTGATGCAACAATATTGCAATTTATTTTTTAAAAAAAAACGTTTATGCGAAGAAAGGTGGAAACAGAGACCACAGGAAGCAAGAGATTAGGAATAACGCTGGAGAAGTTGCTCGACTTGTTCTTTCATTTAGAGAAGTTTTAAAAAAATGTATTTATACAATTATTTTACATCCAAGAAATTACGATAGCCTACTAAAGTCAATCAAATAAGTTGCACAATACAATCAAGAGCAAAACAAACATGGAAACCTAGAAAACTTGCAAGAGAGGAACTTTACAGGTCTTAAAGACCCCCAAGCAACTAACTGCGGCGTGGAAGAAGATGGCGGAACTAATGCTGACCCAAATAATAACGTTTAATCGCCAAAGATCTGGGGAAGTTTCAAGGATAAAATTAGATGAATTCAAGTCGGCAATAAAGCAGTCGGTAACTCTGAGCTCATTAAGGAGCTCCCCTAAAAAGAGCAAGCTCTTTGCAAGCTTTTGACTTGAATGGAAATTTTAGGGAAGAGGGATATAATTGTCGCGGTATTGTTGATGCCAGATGTTGTAAAAATAATTCAGTTATTAATCAAATTGAGGTGCAAAGTTGGCACAGCTGAAGAAAATGAATACATATTTGCAGTCTGTGAAAGAGGCTTATTGCTGTATTACAGAGGAAATGATTGCGTAGCAAAGTTTTCCGAAGAGTGTGGTAACTGAAGCCGATACACTTTATAAATACGCTCAGTTAATCTTGAAACTGGGAGCTAAAAATATTTTTCACAACAGTGGAAAAAAAATGAGGAGATAAATGTTTTCATTTCTCAGCAGATGATTTTTAACAGTGTAGGTGGCATCGTACGAGATGTAATATTTATATGCTTTTGGGGAAATTGAGTTTTTTAAAACGAGAAGTATTAATTTTTACCAATGGCGAAAAATGCATTTGTTTTTTGAAATGGCAGGAAAAATTTAGCGAAATCACATACCCTAGTTATTGGGTACCTTTAAGGACGAAAATCGTGAGGTTTCATGCTACCACACTATAAAACTCAATAACCTCCCTGCAAAAAGAAAACCTAATAAAATTGTAAACGTTTGGATCGGATTCGACTCCCAATCTAGATGCAGGATGTAATTGATTTCTTTAAACTATTAATCCTTCCTGTCCACCCTATATTTCACTTACACTGTACAGTCGGATCTCGATAATTCGCAGCTTATAATTCGAATATTCCTTTACCTTGAAGTTTTCATTGGATTCCAAACTTTTGAGACTTGTGGAAGCTTCCCATAACTCGAAATGTCAATAACCTCGAGAGCTAACTGTATGTATAATTCCTATCAATATCAATAACATATATTAAGCGAATGAGGCGCATTGTTCGCAGTCTTCATGAAAATAAAAAACAAAAACGAAGATCACTGCGACAATAAATAAGCGAATTCGAAAAGAAATTTTAAATGCGTGGAAATAAGCGTCTGCGTTCCAAAACTGCCTGAAGCAGTTGTAAGAAAATGTTCGAATTATGGATACATCAAAATACTTGCCAAGGAGTTACGTATCTCCTCGCGCAAAATATCCAAGAGAAAATACGAAATTTGTAAAAAACAGGGTTTTCTTAAATACTCCGCATCAAGAAATCGCAAAAGACACTCACATAACAAACAAGTAAAGATAATAAAATTTAAAGAGTTGAAATTTCGCACGAAATTTTTTGCAAAATGCAAAAATCGTCGTTGTTACGTTGAATATTACAAATACTTACCCCCGGAAGTAAATCAACCCTTGATTGACACAGTGCTATGATTGACAAGAATATTCTACAAGAACAAGAAATTCTTCAAATGATGTCCATGAATAAAAAAGATGATAAAACACTTGTCGATTTCGCAGCCTTAAATCCATGAAGGAATAGGAAGAGATAAATGTAAGTACTAGTGTGAGGAAACTAATTTCATTAGTTCGCCAAACTTTAAAAAAATGCAAGAACTATAAATATAATGAAGCTGTTCGTCAAAGAGCAAAACTCATCTATGAAAAACTAAAAAACTCTTTTTTAAGTGATCAGTTTTTATAAATGATCGATTAACTTTTTATGTAACTATTTTTATGCACATTAAAAATAGTTTATATTTTTACTGTACATAAAATTAAAAAGAGATTGAAAATGTAGAATATATTCATACTTAGGATCCCTACTACAATAATGAAGCTGAGGCGGACTGCAGCGCCACCTTCAATCAGTTGAGACGCAACTAGCTTGTAGCTCGCACTCGCTTGACGCGATGTCTACTGTTATTGTATTATGTGGTGTGAATTGTAAATAAAACATGTTGTAAGCAATCCGCCACACTGGTGACCCTAGTGACCTCTGGACCTGCGCGAAAAAGTCGTTTTTGCAAGATGAAAAAGTAGAATCGCTGGTGACCAGAAACTAAACAATATTATATGACAGGTATGTGCAAATTTTCTTATTCGTACGCTCAGGTTAACATTTTTTGCTAGTAATTTTTGAAAATGTAGTGAATATTAATTATTTTATTGTGAATAATCATATGTTTTAAAAATAAATAAGACAGACAGCGATGGCAATGGCACCTCTCAGATTGCACGAGTGACTGTAAAAATTCCCCCATTATGGAAAAATAACATTCACATATGGTTCATACAAGTAGAGGCTAGTTTCGAAATTTCTAAAATTGCGGAGGATATAATTAAGTACAATACAATCCTTGCTGCAATTGATTCTGAATCTTTATCCGCTATCTCCGATTTGATTTTAAACCCTCCGTCCGACAATAAATATGAATCTTTAAAAAAAGATTGATATTGGAATATTTCGACTCGCAAACTTTGCAAATTCGAAATTCTTAATTCCAGCCACATGCTAAAGCTGATATGCAATACTTTGGCATCCAAGGAATCGCTCTGCCATCCAAGGGATGGGTTCATCTCTTGGAAGTATATTGTGAAATTGCAACAGAGCTGCAAAATGAAGAACGTCTGCAAGCTTCTTCGATCGAGATAAGATGAGGTCAGCCTAGCAACCCAGACATTGAGCAACAGTGCTGCTAATGCACTGGAATATCTAGAAAAGAATTCAAAGCATCCTATTTTCAGAGCTGTGGTGCAACTGCTTAATTTCTGAGACGCTTAAACTAAATATTATTTACTCACTAAATGTTTCCAGAGCCTGCTTTGATAGAAAGTCTACATTGAAGAGCTAAGAACTGCTCCAAATAAATTTCCCCGCGGTGGCTATCGCACTGACGGTGTGAATAGTTTCTTCAAGCTAATCGCTTCACCTTCGTTAGCGCATGAGCATGAATGACGCCAATTTCAATCGCGCACGCGCAGTTACGCTGCTTACCACTGTGCTTACTACGGCGATCTAGACGCCGCGGTTCAACTGAGCAATCGGTGTTTTTAAAAATACCCGAGTGCATTGCTTCTTCATCGACACCAAACGGTTCGCTATTTTAAAATTTGTAATTTTTTATTTAAGTATAAAGTCAGGAAATGGTAAAAGTAGTGTATTTTGAAGTAAAGGGCATAAAACTTCAAGTTCTTAAAAGTAAAAAGTAAGCTGATGCAGATTCCGCATCAGCTGAGGATTAGGTAAAAGATGTGTGACCAACTGATTCAGGATTACAAATCTGAACAAATTTTAATACGAATGAAACATGATTTTTTTTCGTGCACTTCCCGGACACACGCTGCTGTTTAAAAATTAAGCAATAGGTGAATGCAAAAAAATCAAAGAAATATGACAGGAACTGTGAAAAAATCTCAGTGACAGGAAAGAGCAAAATGCCCCGTTGCTTTTAAAGAAGTAAAAAACTTGCAACTAAATATGCACGCAGCTATAATGCATGGATGACATATTTTTAAGAAATCCTTTTAGAATAGGATCGCGAATTGAAAAGTGAAAAAATTGATCTACCTTTGGACAATTGCTCAGAGCATGCGGCCGAAGAGGAACTAAATTTGAATAACATTAAATTGGTGTTTTTGCCACCCAACACCACATCAATTATTTAATCACTTGATCAAGGAATCATACTATTTTTTAAGTTTCATTACAGGAAAACTGTTGTTCAGCAAATCTAAGACATTGACGCTAACAATTATTCGGTTTCTTTAACCACCAACAAACCTTCAAAACCGCTTACAGTTTTGGTTGGTTGGTTGGTTGGTTTGATTTTTATGGCGCAAGAGCCCTTGAGGGCTATACTGCGCCAAACGATATTTTATTATATGCTATTCATTTTTCATTAAAGAATAAGGTAAATAAAAGCATATTTTGAAGAAGAAAGCATAAAACTTCAAGTGCTAGTGTTAAAAAGTGCAGCCGATAAAAACATTTAAACAATTTGAAGATAAAGACAAAATGGGCAAAACAATATCTTGAAAAACAAAGGAAGGACGAAATCACATAATGTCGGGACAAACACTAAATTAAAAAGGAGAATCCAATCTCCTGAAGGAAGGAGTACAAATTGCGATGGGGTGGCTCCCCCAGCAACTCCTTCAAAGATGGGTTAAAATTATTAAAATATTTATGACGAATTAGATTAAAATTTGGGCAGTTGCATAAAATGTGCAACACTGTCTGATTTACATCACATGTAATGCATGTTGGAACTGGTTCATGACATAAGAGATATTTATGGGTAAATCTGGTATGTCCAATGCGAAGTCTGGCTAATAAGACTTGTTCTCTCCTGGTGATATTTAATGATTTAAAACCTCTAGTGGAGGGCTGGATCGAATGCAATTTATTTTGGATTTCTCAATTCCACGTCCCCTGCCAATACGTGTTGAGGCTTACAACGACGACGTTTTTGATGTCATCGAAAGGGACACTATTATCGACCAGGATACTTGCAGCTGTGGCAGCTGAGTCGGCTGCCTCATTGCCTGCAATGCCTACATGACCAGGGATCCAACAAAAAAGAACACGAAAATTATTTTGCATAAGGTTTTTGTATAAAAGATATGACTGGATGACTATAGGATGGCTGTTATTGTTGCAATGAGTGATGGCTTCCACTGAACTCTTTGAGTCAGTGAATATCACCCACTTTCTATAAACATATTGGGCTATTGATTCTAGAGATGAAAATATGGCTTTTATTTCTGCAGTAAATACAGAGCAAGATGTGTTTAATTTTTCTGCCGTAACTTGATCATTAATTATTGTGGAAAAGCCGACGTGATCATTTGCTTTTGATCCGTCAGTGAAAATGTGTTTATAACCAGAATACTTGCTTTTGATCTCGTGAAAGACTTGTTGATAAACTGTATTAGCGGTAGTTTGTTTTGGGAATTTTGAGAAATCATTGATTTTAGAAGGTATGACTTCGCACCATGGTTCAATTAGTTTTATTGTGTTAACGGTTTTGAAATCCGATAGCTGCAGGTCTGAGAGTACCCGACGCATTCGGATCCCAAATGTTGGGGTCATCGAAGGCCGGTGTAGAAATAAAGCAACATTGGATGGATTAAAAATGTGGAGATGTAGTGGGTGATTGGTTCAGGGTTTTGTTTTGAAGTAAAAATTTAAAGAAATTTTGAGGCGTCTATTGTTTAGAGATTGTTCGTGTGCAAGGATATGAAGACTGTTGATAGGCGAAGTTCGAAACGCTCCTGTGCAGATGCGCAGTGCCTGATTATGTATTGGATCCAGACTTTTCAGATAGGTTTTTGCAGCGGAGCCATAAATTTGACATCCATAATCAAGTTTTGAGCGTATCAGAGCCCTGTATATTCTTAACAGAGACTCTGTATCAGAACCCCAAGAAGTATTCGCTAAGACTTTAAGGATATTTAATTTTAATGAACATTTCTTTTTTAACTCATGTATATGCGGTATAAATTTTAGTTTATTATCAAGGGTGAGACCAAGGAATTTTCCTTGATCTTTTACAGCTATTGGTTGATTATTGAGGAGAAGATTCGGATCAGGGTGAAGCCCTCTTTTACGGCAGAAGTGGATACAGAATGTTTTTTGAGCAGAGAAAGTGAACCCATTTTCTTCTGCCCATTGGGTTACTTTATTGATTGCAATTTGAAGTTGTCTTTCAATGATACTCATGCTCGTTGATGAGAAAGAAATTTGAAAATCATCCACGAACATGGTACCTTTTACGGCGTGGGGCAATTGGTCAATTAAGCTATTGATTGCTATAATGAATAGAGTTACGCTTAGTACACTCCCCTGGGGTACACCTTCTTCTTGAATGAAGGTTGGTTTGGTTTGATTTACTTATTTTTAATGGCGCAAGAGCCCTTGAGGGCTATACTGCGCCAAACGATTTTTTAGTTTAAATTTATACATAAATAAAAAGTCAGGGTATGATAAAAGTAAAAATGTTTTGGAGAGAAAGGTATAAACAACAGTAGTTTAAAACAAGTAATAAAAAACCTGTAAACATTAAAAACTTTATGAAAGGGTTTGAAACAATAGGTTGTCAAAGAACCTTCAGTAACAAGAAAAACGGATAAAATTACATTTTGACGGCACAACCACTAAATTAAAAAGGAGAAGCCAATCTCCCGGAGGAAGGAGTATATATTGGGATGGGGTGGGTCCCCCAGCAACTCTTTCAGAGATGGATAAAAATTATTAAAATATTTAAAACGTATTTGGTTAAAATTTGGGCAGTTGCATAAGATATGCAACACTGTCTGGTTGACTTTACATCTAATACAAATCGGAGCTGGTTCTCGGCATAAGAGGTATTTATGGGTGAACCTGGTATGGCCGATGCGAAGACGAGTTAACGAAACTTGTTCTCTCCTGGTAAGTTGTAATGATTTGAAACCTTTAGTCGATGGCTGGATCGAATGTAATTTGTTTTGTGTTTCGAGATTCCAGGTCCGTTGCCAATGCGTGTTAAGACATTCAGATATTGCGTTTTTAATGTCAACTAAAGGGACACTGTCATCAACTAGGATATTTGCGTCTTTGGCAGCTGAATCAGCGGCTTCATTGCCGGCAATGCCTACGTGACCAGGGATCCAGCAAAAGAGTACATGAAAATTATTTTGTGTAAGACTTTTGTATAAATGATAAGACTGAATGACTATGGGATGGCTGTTATTGTTGCAGTGGGTGATTGCTTCCACTGAACTCTTTGAGTCAGTGTATATCACCCACTTTTTGTGAAAGGATTGGGTTATTGATTGTAGAGATATCAATATGGCTTTTATTTCTGCTGTAAAAACAGAGCAAGATGGGTGTGATTGTTCAGCGGTAACTTGACCATTTATTATTGCAGCAAAGCCGACGTGATCGTTTGCTTTTGATCCGTCAGTGAAAATGTCATGATAATCAGAATATTTGCATTTTGTATCATAAAATATTTGTTGGTAGGCTGTATTGGAGGTAGTCTCTTTAGAGAATTTAGCGAGGTCATTGATGGTAGATGGAACTACTTCACACCATGGTTCAATCAGTTTTATTGTATTGAGAGTATTAAAATCTGACAGTTGCAAATCTGAAAGCACCCGGCGCATTCGGATCCCGAATGTTGGGGTTGCAGAAGGACGATGAAGAAATAAGATAACATTAGATGGATTAAAAATATGAAGGTGTAAAGGGTGATCAGTATAAGGTTTTATTTTGAAGTAGAAGTTCAATGAAAGTTTGAGGCGTCTATTGTTTAAAGATTGTTCATGAGCAAGAATATGAAGACTGTTAATAGGTGAGGTTCGGAAAGCTCCTGTGCAGATGCGCAGTGCCTGATTGTGGATTGGATCTAGAACTTTCAGATAGCTTTTTGCCGTGGAGCCATAAATTTGGCATCCATAATCAAGTTTTGAGCGTATTAGAGCCCTGTAGATTCTTAAGAGAGACCCTGTATCAGCACCCCAGGAAGTGTTCGATAAGACTTTAAGGATATTTAATTTTAGTAAACATTTCTTTTTTAACTCTTGTATATGCGGTATAAATTTGAGTTTGTTATCAAGTATAAGACCGAGGAATTTTCCTTGATCTTTTACAGCTATTGGTTGATTGTTAAGGAGAAGTGTTGGATCAGGATGAAGACTTCTTTTACGGCAGAAGTGGATACAGAAAGTTTTTTGAACAGAGAAAGTAAAGCCATTTTCCTCCGCCCATTGTGTTACTTTATTAATAGCCATTTGAAGTTGCCTTTCAATGATACTCATGCTCGATGAAGAGAAAGATATTTGAAAGTCATCAACGAACATGGTACCTTTGACAGCGGGAGGCAGTTGTTCGATTAAGCTGTTGATTGCAATTACAAAAAGAGTTACGCTTAGTACGCTTCCCTGGGGAACTCCTTCTTCTTGAATAAATGCATCTGAAAGAACAGACTTGACACGTACGCGAAAAATTCGGTCTCTTAGAAAATTAGAGAGAAAGATGGGTAGATTACCTCGTAACCCATACTCGTGAAGGGTTTTGAGGATCCCATATCTCCAGGTACGGTCATATGCTTTTTCAATGTCAAAAAATACGCTCACGAGATGTTTTCGTTTGAGAAATGCTTCTCTTATTGATGTTTCGAGAAGCAATAGGTTGTCTATTGTGCATCTACCACGCCTGAATCCACTTTGATATGGAGATAGCAGATGATGCGACTCCAAAATGTATATCAGCCTGGAGTTGACCATCCGTTCCATTATTTTACATAGGCAGCTAGTGAGAGCTATAGGTCTATAGCTCTCAGGTTTTTCAGATGGTTTATTGGGCTTAAGGATAGGAATTACTGTTGCTTGACACCAGGATTTTGGGAATCTGTGTTCCGAATAAATTCTATTGAAAAGATGCAGAATATGTTCTAAAGAGGACCTGCTTAGATGTTTTAACATACTATTGTGAATTTCGTCTGGACCTGGTGATGTGTTTTTTGATTTTTGTAAGGCAGCATTCAGCTCTTGAAGGGTGAAATTTGTGTTGTATTGATTAAAAATGTTTGAATTAAAATCTAGAACTTTTTGTTCTTTGCGTGATTTGATGGTTAAAAATTTTGAGCAATAGTTATTTGCACTGGAGACTTCTGCCAAATAAGTCCCCATGCAGTCAGCCACCTCTTTGTGATCGGATAAAATACGACCGTTATTCTCCAGAATGGGTGCACAAGATATATTGTAGTTGCCAACGATTTTTTTTATTTTACCCCATACGGTCTTTGATGGGGTGGACGTCGTGATTGTGCTGACATAGGTCTGCCACGAGTCCCGCTGGCTTTTCCGTCGAATCCTTCGAGCTTCAGCACGAGCTCGTTTAAGTGCCACGAGATTTTGTGTGGTTGGATAACGACGAAACGTATTCCATGCCTTTTTTTGCTTCTTATGAGCCTCCTGACAATAGAGGTTCCACCAAGGCTTCGGAAACTTGATCCTGCCTTTAGTGGTTTTTGGTATGGCAGCGTTAGCTGCGTTTAGGATAATGTCGGTTACTCGCTTTACCGCTACATCGATATCAATATCAGTTACGTCTTCTGATTTAATTTCTGCCAACTGGGTAAATGCTGCCCAATCAGCTCGATCAATGCGAAGTCGAGCTTGCTGATGCTGCTGATGGCCGCAGCGTCCAGTAGAGGTTATCCTGATCGGAAAGTGGCCACTGGAGTAGAGACCACCCTCCACCTGAAAATCCCAACGTGGCAGAAAAGAAGGTGAGCATATTACGAGATCGATGGCATGGTAAGATTGGGTAGAAAGATGAAAATAAGTGTTTTCACCGTTATTAAGGATGCAAAGATCATTGTCTTCAATAAAATTTTCTATTGTTAAACCTCTACTGTTGGAGTCTGGACTCCCCCAGAGAGGATTATGGCCATTGAAATCCCCCAAGATGACAAATGGGGGAGGAAGTTGATCAACCAGTGTCTGCAACTCCACGCTTCTTAAGTCATAAGAAGGTGGGATATACACAGAACAAACTGTGAACAGCGAGTGAAGGTGAACGCGCGCAGCTACTGCTTGCAGGGATGTGTTGATATTGAGTTGGCTAGATGCATAATCATTGTTGATCAGCAATGCCACTCCTCCACAACGACGGTCTCCTGACAAGCAGTCCTTGCGGTATATGTCAAAACCTTTCAACCTCGGTCTATCAGCAGGGGACAGAAAAGTTTCTTGCAGACAGAATATGGCCGGTTGGTGATATTCGACAAGATCTTTGATGTCTGTGACATTATGCGAGTAACTCTGACAATTCCAAGAAAGGATGCTCAGGGCCATGAAGAGAAAAGGTAGGAGAAACGGCCAGAAGAAGAAAAAGCAGCTCATGAAGGAGGATGGTCCGTCCACCCTTCATCGTCGGATGGCGGAAGATCTTCAAAATCTACATCCTCGTCCTCCTCCTGGGGAGGAGGTTGTTGGAATTTTTCAATTTGGGACTTGGTTAATTTTACTTTCTTACTAGAGAGTAAAAAGTCCTCTTTTTTAAAATTATAAAGTTTTGGGGGTCTCTGTTTAGAGGCTACCCCGATTTTTGCGCGCGTTTGAATATTTTTCTTTTTTTCACTAAGTTTTTTCAAATTCTGTGTGAGTGGTTTCTTTTCATTAACAGTAACAGATACAGTATTTGTTTTTTGTATTTGTTGTTGATTTTGATTAGTTTCCTTAAAAGAAGATTTGGGGCTATAATTTTGTTTATTTGATTTGGTTGTGTTTACAGTTTTGGCATTAGTAGAAGCATCTGTTTGGGTATCTGTTTGTGTGCATACAGACTTCAGTACCTTCTTAACGGCTGAAGCATATGAAACACCTGTTGTTGGTGTGCGGGATTCAACTAGTTTTCTTGCATCTGGATAAGATATTTTTTGTGTTGTTTTAATTATCTGAATTTCTTTTTCTGTGAGCCATTTTGAGCATGATCTGGAGTATGAAGGATGGTCCCCTTTGCAGTTTGCGCATTTGTAGGTCTTGTTACATGTATTACTGTCGTGTCCGGGCTCTGCGCACCTGGCACAGGTGTCAGTACCACGGCACGCAAACTTCGAATGTCCAAACCGCTGGCATTTGAAACACCGGAGCGGATTTGGAATATAGGGGCGAACTGGGCAAGAGAGATAGCCGGCTTTAACACGTTGCGGGAGGACAGGTGTATTGAATGTCAGAATGACATGTTTGGTGTTTATTATTTCGCCGTTCCGTTTGATGGTGATCCTTCTGACTGAATGTACGTTTTGATCCTTCATTCCCTCCAAGATTTCCTCCTCGGGTGTAAAGAGAAGGTCAGGTTCGGAAATTATTCCCCGTGAAAAATTAAGAGTTTTATGTTCTGAAGTTGTAACAAGATATGAACCAGTTTGTGTGATTGCCATTATTGATTTAATTTGTTTTGTATCTTTAATTTCAACTAGAAGTTCACCGCTGCGTAGTTTTTTAACAGATTGATATTCTCCTATTAAATGAGTGAGCGCTTTATTTATCAAAAAGGGGGAAACTTTGCTTAAATTGAGGTTTGGATCGTTGCGTTTAATAAGAAAAAACTTAGCTGTGCTCGACAATACGTTCTGACGCTCCCCGCACGGGGGAGAAGGGTTATTTATATTATCATCCATAAATAAACCTGGGAACTAGGGGGAAAAGTGGGGTCTAGCCCCTGTGTAGCCCCCCTACACAGAGGTAAGGCTGCGTACGACAGGGTTCGCCTGCTATCCCTGAAGACTCCCGTTTGAAGCACCGACTACCCCCGGTACCACGCAGCCATCGGCACGGTTGACACACCTTGGCTTAGGGGTTTTCGTCCGAATTTGGTAAGTGTGATGAGGGAAGGAAGGGAAAAAAATCCCCTCCCGCCGATATTCTGTTTGAGCAACTGGGGGTTCACGACTCCTCCCAAGAGCTCGCCCCGAACTCACCACACCGCAAGCCCCCCCACCACGACAAGGTAAACGGACACGGGGGGGGCTTGAATGAAGGTATCCGACAGAACAGACTTGACGCGTACACGAAAAGAACGATGTTTCAGAAAATTGGAGAGAAAGATGGGTAAATTACCTCGCAACCCATACTCATGAAGGGTTTTGAGGATCCCATACCTCCAGGTACGGTCGTATGCTTTTTCAATATCGAAAAATACGCTCACAAGATGTTTTCGTTTAAGAAATGCTTCTCTTACTGATGTTTCGAGAAGCATTAGATTGTCTATTGTGCATCTGCCACGCCTAAACCCACTTTGATATGAGGATATGAGATGGTGTGACTCCAGAATGTGCATCAGTCTGGCGTTTACCATCCGTTCCATGACTTTACATAGGCAACTAGTGAGAGCTATAGGTCTATAGCTCTCAGGTTTATCAGATTGTTTATTTGGTTTAAGGATAGGGATAACTATTGCTTGACTCCAGGATTTTGGGAATCTATGTTCAGAATAAATTCTGTTAAAAAGCTGCAGAATATTTTCTAATGAAGACCTGCTTAAATTTTTTAACATGCTATTTTGAATTTGATCTGAACCTGGTGATGTGTTTTTTGATTTTTGTAATTATAAAATTATAAAATTTTGGGGGCCTCTGTTTAGAGACTACCCCAATTTTTGCGCGCGTTTGAATAATTTTCTTTTTTTCCACAGTTTTGTTTTGTTTTTGATCAGTTGGTTTTTTTGAAATTATTGTAGATTGGTAACTTGTACTCGGGATTTGTGTACTTAATATTTTGGTTTCGTTACTATTTTTTTGTGGAGGCTTAGGGGTATTGAGTTGTTTATTTTTTGATTTAGGGGAGTTAGTTGATTTAGTGCTGGTTATTGTATTAATAATTTGAGGATCTGTTTGTGTGCTGGTAGAATTGAATACTTTTCTTACTGCTGCAGCATATGAAAGTCCGGCTGAAGGTGTACGAGACTGAACAATTTTTCTGGCATCTGGATATGATATGTTGTGAGTGGTTTTGATTACTTGTATTTCCTTTTCGGAGAGCCAGTTTGGACATTTTCTAGAGTAGGACGGGTGATCTCCTTTGCAGTTGACACATTTGTATTCCTTTTTGCATTCATTGCTGTCGTGGCCGGGCTCAGCGCACCTGGCACAAGTTTCTGCACCACGGCATGACAGACTGGAATGCCCAAAGCGCTGGCACTTAAAGCACCGTAGCGGGTTAGGAATATATGGTCTAACAGGGCAGGAGAGATAACCAGCTTTGACACGTGAAGGGAGGATAGGCGTACTAAAAGTCAGAATGATATGTTTAGTATTCTGCATTTCGCCATTGCGTTTAATAGTGATCCTCTTCACTCCACTTACGTGTTGGTCTTTCATTTCTTCTAGAACTTCCTTCTCTGATGTAAATAGAAGGTCTGGCTCTGAAATAACTCCCCGAGAAAAGTTTAGAGTTGAGTGAGCTGTAACTGTACATAGATATGAGCCTAGTTGTTTGATAGCTAGAATAGGTTGAACTTGTTTAGGATGTTTGATTTCAACTAATAGTTCGCCAGTGCGTAGCTTTTTTACTGATTGGAACTCGCCGATAAGATTTATTAAAGCCTTGTTAATTAAGAATGGGGATACAGTGGTGAATGTTAGATTTTCGTTCCTTTTGATAATAAAGAATTTTGCAGATGTAAGCGATTCAGTCTGACGCTCCCCACAAGGGGGAGAAGTGTTCTTTGTGTTTATATCCATAAAAAAACCAGAGAACTAGGGGGAAAAGTGGGGTCTAGCCCCTGTGTAGCCCCCCTACACAGAGGTAAGGCTGCGTACGACAGGGTTCGCCTGCTATCCCTGAAGCCTCCCGTTTGAGGCACCGACTACCCCCGGTACCACGCAGCCATAGGCACGGTTGACACACCTTGGCTTAGGGGTTTTCGTCCGCATTTGGTAAGTGTGATGAGGGAAGGAAGGGAAAAAAATCCCCTCCCGCCGATATTCTGTTTGAGCAACTGGGGGTTCACTACTCCTCCCAAGAGCTCGCCCTGAACTCACCACACCGCAAGCCCCCCCACCACGACAAGGTAAACGGACACGGGGGGGGGCTTTACAGTTTTGGATTCCAAGCATATGATTCGCAAAGACTGGGATCTTGTTTTATCCAAAACAATATCAAACTGCTTCAAAAAGTGTGGACTAAGTATACTGCAGCAATAATTGAAAACCTAGAAGACATTGAAGAAATACATAAATGTATTAAAAAAATGTTTTGGGGCGATTCAAACCTGGAATCTTACGGTTACATGATTGAACCATAGATGAGAGACGCGCGCTTTACCAATCATGCTAAGGCGACTTCGTGCTATGAAGGACTTGAATGTGTTTTCAGGTTTCCCTGTTGCATGGCAACCCTGATAAAGTAAGTATTCGCTTATTTATGCAGTCTTTTAAAGTGCTTTTGTAAAATGTTTTTCATTGGGTGCATTTGCTTAATTTTTATCGTTTCCAGCCTAAAACACCATTTTATGAGAAGAATGTGCCAGATGGAATGTTTCCCCAAGGGATAATGTTTTCGTGTATGCAGCGATATTTAAGTTAACTGTTAGTAATCATGTAATTAAGTTTTAGAAATACGGGGAGAAGTTTTACCCTGCGTTTCGAAGGCATAACTCTGCGCCCCTTGTGGATTCCCTAACCTTCTTGGAAGAAAGACTGCCTCAAACAAATAGCGAACTGCAAAACAGTATTTGCACATAAGTTGACCATTGAGAGCTCTGATTTTGTGAGTTTTAAGTTTACCCGTTTAGCGCAAACAGAGAAAGCGAACCCCCGATCTCTTACACTGTCAACTGAGCAATGGGGTGAAATGACTCGTCAATACACTCCCATCGCATCCTTTTCTAGATTTTTTTTTTTTTCGGCCTACAATTCGATTGCGGAAACGCCTATAGCCAAGAACCCGTACACAGTACCTTTTCAACATGTAGGAATTCATCATATGCAACATCATGAAAGAAAAAAGTCGAATGCAGCCCAAAATATTGGCTGACGAGCTCTAGGAAAATTGTACAGATGAGTTCAATTCCCTTGCATTGACGATTGAGTTAGAGAAAGAGTTCGTCCAACTCTGTTCGAGCAATGCCGGTGGTTCCGACGGTTCCCGTGCTTTTGACGAAGTGAAACAATGAGGATCATTTGAATGTTCAAATTGTTGTTATTTAAACAGAAAATCCCAATAAATTAAGTTTACTCTTCCGATTTCTGAGTCCGTTGATTTCTTTTCAAAACTTGATCACATTTTCCACCTAAGCAATTGATAACTTGATTACTTTTTTTTCTCTGAGGTGTGGTAAAGGAATTCAACATAATACAAAGAACAAATTTATGGCTCTACGACGGTCATTATTACGTGATAGAGAGCTTAGAAGGTTTACGATTGTACAACTTGTGAAAAAGCTTACGACCATATTTATCAGCATACGTGTGCGAATGCCTGTCGCATTTTGTATCCGACAGTTATGTACTCAATCCCAGCCAAAACGGTGCATGGATTGTGATCGGCTGTGCTAGTCAAATGACTGCTATGTGCACCAATCCACGCAATAATTTTCCATCTGCGATCGTGTAAGCAATAGCTGCTTTTCTGTCGTTATATTTATGTTCGTTTTTTTTTTTTTTTTTTTAATTTCTTCCTAGCCTTATTCATTCTAGATATATCAGTTTCAAGTGTGCTCAAAAGAGTATTCGAAGAAAAGATTGCCCTCGAAAATAACACCAATTTGGAACCATCAAACGCCCATCTTGCACAAAATATGTGATTGCATAGGAGCATATGTGCTTCCCAAGAACTGTTAGCCCTTAAGACTCTTCCGATAAGCTCATATTTTTTGATTTTGAGACTGATCAATCATCTGGTGAGCAAGTCCACTTTGCTGTTGCACAGTATTCTGAGGAAGGAGAGTTTTTAGAGGGTACTCGGCCCTTTCTGAGTTCGCATGTGGCTGTTTTCTCCACTTCACAAGAACTTCACAGCCGTAGCACATAACATGAAGGGGTGTGTTAGCTCATGCTTTATTTAATTTCTTTAATTAGTCAATCTCGAATTGGTTTTTGATTATCATGTGCAAAATCAGTAATTCTTGTCTTGGTCTTAGGTTTGACGGGCAACTAAAAATGGCGTGGATGTTGAACCCCACCTGTTCAATACTAGAGAAAACCAAACATAGGTTGGGCTTGTAACTGAAGTATAATTACAGCCCTTAAATGATTGATTACTCTCGCTCGTTCTGAATTTTAACGTGGCATGAAGAAAACAGAGAAAAATATTTTATTTTCTTTTCTAGAAGAAATGCTCTTGTATTGTCGGTTAGTAAAACCGAGTGTTATTAATAAAATTTGTTTTGAGTAGTATTTATTTATTTTGACTTTTTTTTTAGCTATGACGTTGATTTGTTACTTAATTGCGGCTAACTTTTTGAAACTGGATTTTCAGCCATTACTGGAATCATTTTCACTGCAATAGTGCTTACAATGATATTTTATCTTTACCTAGTTATGTAACTATCGCTGGTGCTTGCATGGCTGTATACAGGTCATATCCCTCCCGACGCTATCGCAATGATTCCAGCTCACAGATACTTCAACAAGATGAATTATAGTTCAGACAGTATTAGATGGCTAGATTTTGTGGCAGCTTCACCAATACAAAAACATGCCTTAAATGGAAGAGGGGAGAAAAAAAATTTCAGGCATATCTGTGGATGGCATCTGTGCTGAAACGAAAACTGTATACCAGTTTCAAGTACTTATTTGCTATTTTTCCTAGCTTGTTCCCCTCTTTATTATTACAGTAGTATCTATTGTAAGGGACACCTCTCATTAAGGGACACTCAAAAAAAAATAAATAAATAAATAAAAATTAATGCAAACATGGATAAAAAATTACCGAATTTTCTAGAATCCGTGTTCCACTTTTTGTCCACAAACCAACTGGGGAATAATGGTATAAGTTTTGAAACATGAACAAATAAACAGTACTATTATTACACTAAAATGTTAGCTAAAACCTACTTTCAAATGCTTTTCTCATTCATGTGGGTTCAGCACTGACAACTTGAGAGCACCGCCGTCGACGCTTTCTATTCAAAACAGGAAAGTGCACACTATTGCTTCAGAAGGGGGGGGGGAATTATCTGCAAGATGTTTCTTACGAAGTTTGGATCTGGATTATTTCTAGCTGATTTTCTTATATAAAGTTTTGAGAATACCTTTGAAAAATCTCCACATGTGTCTCAGAATGCACACTGGTGTATTCAACTCAAAACAGCAAGAGAGAGGGAAGAGCTGTTGTTCAGAAGAGTCTGATAAGGTTTCTTCTGAGAAGGAAAATGCAGTATGTATAGAATGTTACTAACAATCAGGAATGTGGAGAAAATAGGGCTCATCTATATTGATTGTCCTGTTTAGTCACTATTCTAAAAAACTCTTTTCTCACCCAATCTAAATTATAGCTATGATGGAGATTTTTTCTCTTAAGGTCCAGTCAGGTAGGTGATATTGAGTTCTGTTGCTGAGTGGAAGTTCAACTGTTTAGTTTTCAAATTATATTTCTAGCCATGGCTTTTAAAAGAAAAAGGTTAACTTTAAATGAAAAGATTGAAGCAATTAATGTGGCAGAAAATGAATAAGCATTGCGGGACTTAGGTGAGAAATTTAAAATAAGTAATTAACTAAGTAAGTATTGGTTAAATGGGAAAAATTAGACGTTTTGATGCATACTAACATCGACGAGTTTGACTGTACGAATAGCGTTATAGTCGCCGCAGCCATCGGCCTTCTATGAACTCGTTTCACGTGTCTTCACAGGTCACAATGATCTCGGTGTCACGTGATTTCGTCTTGTGTTTATTAGCAGATAGATCACATGTTATTCATCTGCTAGCAAGATTAGTTTTACCTTTGTGCTATTTAATTTGCCAAATGCCATCGTTTTGTACTGCAGTTAGTTGTTTAAACAATTCAGACAAGGATATCTGCAAAGAAAATCAAGTCTTTCCACGAATTTCCTTTGAAGAACGAAAATTTTTTTCAGGAATGGATGGTGAAGATGCGAAGACAAGGGTTCACGCCGAAACTCTGCTCCCAACATTTCGATGAATCTTGTTTCTTGTATCAATCTTTCACAAATAGGAGGTATTTGACGAATAATGCTGTCCCTACAGTATTTTTATTTAGCAAAGTGTGCTCGCTCCAAACGTAAGTGTACTACTTATAAATTCCAAGTAAGTAATATTTCTTGCTCAATCTAATACATGTTCTTAATTTAACACACCTTTTAAAAAATTGAAATTCTCACTTTATAATATCATTTCGAATTTCTAGTGAAGTTCGATCACGACCTGAAATGTTTCATAAAAAGTTGATGTTTCAGTACCGTTACTTGTTTCTAGTAATCTGCATTCAGCTGAAATAAGGTGCCATTCAGTTTAATCTTCTTTTCCCTAGTTGTTTAGATGGTAAATAAAAAAGGGGTCTTTTCAAGAGAAACTTTTCATTTTTGGGAAGAATAAATTTTCTATAATGTTATATGTTAAACTATCGAATTAATTTATGAAAAATATAAATAGAAATGACTTTTTTTATATTTGTTTGACATTTTAAACCGATAAATGTAAGATTATTAAAAGATTCTGATGCAGAAAGCGATATTGTGAAACTTCCATTAAAACTTACTTTTTCAAATGCTTTACGTGGCCCGGAAATTAAAAACGTATCTCATGCAGCAGGCTGCGGAAGACACAGTATATTTTTTTTTCCTCCATAAAGTCGAAATAGAACTATTTCGGGTAAAGTATCAAAGAAATTGTCAAACATCTATTACTCAGTTGCTTAAAATTTCAAATTAACTAGCATGTAACTAATAACTTGTCGTATACTAAATAAAAAGTATACACTTTCTAATTATGGACATATGTTTGCGCAGTCGCTTATTACGGGTTTTAGGTTAAAAAAAAAGCTGCTTTTTTATAAAAATTTCGCGCCCCAATATTACGAATAACCCCGATTTAACGCATAAAAGTTTTGGTCCCTGTAAATTTGAAAAATCGGGGTCAGAGTGTATAGACAAACATGCAAGCGTTGTTTGAAGACGATACTGATATTTTTAAAAAAAATGCATGCAGTGTTTTATAAATTCTTTTTTGGTGAGTGACAAATTTAACTCTCCAATTTGATATTTCCTCAGTCAATAATACTGAAACAGGTCTAAATATTCTTTTCGAAAAAAAAAAAAAAAAAACTGGTTGCATAATGGTACTCGACTCTCTTTCGACTTTACTGCCGCTGTCCACGATACAAGCCCTGGTGGTTGGGGGAAGGGGGGAGGCGCACAGTTTTTTTTTTTTTTTTGCAGAACATTTTGAAAAAAATAATCGTGTATTTTGGGTCTGTTGATTTTTATTTTAAGGCAGTTTATCAAAGTATTCTAGGTGCAATGATTCATGACATTATATGAGCTAAGTTTTGACTGACTATTTAATTTAGTTTTTTCCCTAAAATTAATTTTCCTTACGCTACAGTTATGTAAACTTGATGGTAAAATGTTCATACAATCTCATATAACAGAGCTCTACTGCTTTATTTTTTGTTCGCATTGTTTCTTTTTTTTCTTTTTGTAACCCTATGTGGAGAAAAAATCCATCCATCCAAAAATCTCCATCTCTTCTTCATTTAAATGTAACTTTAAAGTTCACGTTTTTACTAAATAAATATTTCATTTAGAATTTCAAGTGTACTGTTCTTTTTTTTTTTTTTTTTTTTTTTTGTGAAACTGACTTCGAAAGCAGTTGCAGATAATGATAGCCAGCAAAAAAAACGATAAGGAGGTTCAAACAGACAGTGATGTTGTGGCATACTTGCTGGAACAGCTGATCCTTAAAAATCAACAGATAAGTCTACTACAAAGTAAGCTGTTTTCATTTAAGAGGATCGACTCCGGAAGAGCAATTTTTTTATGTTTCAGGTGCGAGAGCGATGTGGCTGCACTCTGGATTTTCTTTGCGAGCAATTTTGCCTCACAAAGTCTTCAGTTTCCAGATTGCCAAGAGCATTCATTGATTCAATCTACTCTAAACTGAAAGACAGATATCTGGCCCTCAAAAAGGCAAGTTCAAGAGTACATGGCAGAGGCTTTTGCCTTAAAATATCCAAATTTTATGGCAATTCTGGACTGCACTGAATTTGCTATACAAAAACCCTTCAATCCTTGTGTTCATCAGCTAACTTTTAGCTACTATAAAAATAGAAACACTATAAAGGCATTGATTGCCATCACACCCTTCTGGAGCTTTATCATACATATCTGATCTGTGGTGTGGAGGGGTTTCCGACAAGCAACTTTTCTTGAAAAGTGGACTGTTGCAGCGTATTCAAAATGACGATATTCTTGCTGACTGAGGATTTATCATTGCAGTAGAACTGGCAGCAAAGAACTGCAGATTAATAATGCCTCACTTCTTGGAGCAAAATATTCAATTCACAGTGACAGAAAGGGATCAAAATCAACAATTTACGTGATCTAATTTACGTGTCCATGTTGAGCGGTCATCTCAAGCATAAAAAATATCGATATTTACGACGTCCTATTGCCAGACAGTTTTCTGGAGAAGTCAACATCAACAAAGTTTTTTTATATTTTGTCATTTTTTACAAATTTTTCTAATCCCCTTATTAAAATTTAATAATTTTCTAGAATAACTTATTGCTAGTTAATTTTGATTCCCTTCAGTTGCCTTCATATCTGTAGTTCATATCTGCATTGGATATTTTTTTTAAAATTTACCATTGAAATCCTGTTTATCTCAGTTTTTTTTATATACACAGTCCAGTCACATTAATGTGACCACCACGTACTTTCCACGTCAGAGTTAAATAACCAATCACAGAAGGCAGGTGGCAGCACAGTGCAGTTGAGCGTATATAAAGGGTGTGTGAAGGCTTCGGAAAACATTTCAATCGTTGGCGTAATACAGAAACAAAGCGATTCATCCGACGTCCAAAAGGGCATGATGATTGGCTTTCGGGCCAAGGGTGGAAGCATTTCCGAAACGGCGGAGTTTAAGAACTGTTCGCGTGCCGCCGTGGTAAAAGTGTGCCGTGCATGGCAAAATGGGACTGTCCAAAATCAGCGACGTGGCAAATGTCGTGCACCACGGGCCATAGATGACAGAGGCGAACGACGGTTGCGGAGATGCGTTCGGGCAGATAGACGGGCTACCGTTGAGCAACTGACCACCAAAATGAACCAAGGGGCTACCAAAAGTGTCTCCGAAACTACCATTCAGGGAAATTCTCTCTCTGGATTCCGTACGAAGAGGTCGTCTGTACCACCTCGTGCGAAGAAGGAATAGCTGAATATGGCTCAATATACGAGCGAAGACGTCGCGGCATTTTTCGCGACCCCACGTACGCTGACCGAAGCGCTTGGCCGTTTCCCACCGATACTTCCAATTAACCCTGCGGATTACCTTGGGTACAGGGGTAAAACTCAGGAGTCAGATGACCTTCTACGAAGGCTACGACGTTTAATGAAGGCGAGGAACTCGTACTCCACCTCTACCCCCCCCCCCCATCTACATGGATTGGGTGACGGAGATCAACGAGGAATCCAGCGGATGATGCCTCTTTCTCAGGATGGTGAGCATGGATTTCTGTTATCCATCGACGAGCTCGTTGTGACAAATAATAGTAATGCGGCTAATGTTTTCGCTAGTGATAAGGGCAGGGACACCCCTACAGACCCAATTTTGCAAAATAAACGTAAAACTACTGATGGGGGCTTTATCGCCCCAACTAAAACTTCCAAAGCCTCTAAGGTTGAGGAAGTTGTTAATGAACTTGATATTTCTAACAAATTTGCCCCTCTTAGCCAGGAGGAAGGCACTACTTCTGACGATAGGGATATCGTCCCAGAGGAAAATTCTTCGGCTACTGCCTCCAATGGGGATGCAGAGGCAAAGGTGAAGCCCATCCTTGCCCTGTACCCCGAAAATTACACTGACTTCGTGTCAAAAATGAGCAAGGATGCCGGAGCGAAATTTAAAGTGCGGCTTGGGGGTCAGTTCGCGAGGATCTTTCCGGAGACTGCCATTAAAAACCGACAAAGAAGATCTGAAGTGGGCTGTTGAGGAGAAGGGATTTAGCGTGAGCAAAGTGTCCCAGCTCATGCGAAAGGGCTCTATTCCCCTTCCCATCTTTCAACTGCACCTCAATTTCACTGAAGGTGTTGCTAAAATTTACGACGTTGTGGATCGCAACGTGGATGGACGCAATGCCATCGGTGTCGGAAATACAACCATAGCAGTGCAGACTGTCATATGACACCCCATTGCGTTCGGTGCGGAGAGGAGCACCTCACCAGCAATTGGCCGCATGGGGAAAAGCTCACGGCACCTAAATGAGCCAATAGTCAGGGCCCCCACCCAGCATCCTATAGAGGGTGCCCAAAATTTAAAAACTTTATTCGAAAGAGTGCTCGGGGACAAAAACCCGCCAATTCGACTGCAGACACCCCCCCTACCGGAAGCCCCCCCCCCCCAAGACCTTCACCTCCACTTTTTCAAATCCCGAGCGCTCATACGCCGCCGCCCATAAGACGCCGGCCAATAGGGAAGCTCCCAGCCTCCCTGCTAAATCCGCTTCTCAAGCCGGCACTTCGTCGACCTCGGAAACGAGCCAGACCGCGCCGAGCCAGCTCCAAACTAAAAACCACCTCAGATCTCAACCTTGGGGATACTTTCAAAGAGCTCCTTGGCCTATTCAAGGGACTAAACATCCCTAATATACTAAAAGTCTTCAAAAATGTTATACCTTTGCTCCTTAATGAGCCAGATCCCATCAATAAAATATGGGTCATTTTCCAGGCCTTCATGGAGGCCGATGAGCTTATTGTTACCCCGTAATGGTCCTCACACCTTTACACAGGTTCTTAATCTTGTCGTGGAATGCCAATGGGCTTCACGGCCATGTCGCTGAACTTCGACAACTCGTTCTTGATTTTTCTCCGGATGCAATTTGCATTCAGGAGACCCACTTCAAACCTGTAGATAAATCCCCTGGGATGGCTAATTACAACGTTTACAGGAATGATCGTACTGACAATCATCATATCTTTGGGGGCACTGCTATCTATGTTAAACGCTCCATTCCCCATTTTCACCACCCAACATTCACCTTACTCACCACCGAAGTCACGCAAATAACTATTACCCCTAAGGGTTCTAACCCGATTACACTGGTCTCTGCTTATGTCCAACATCATCGATCAAATATGCACGTGCTCGAGAAACGTCGAAGGGTCACTAGTGACCTGGAAACGCTCTTTAGTCCGACGCATAGTACAATAGTCTGCGGAGACTTGAATGCACATCACAAATTCTGGAATTGCAAACGTAACAATCCCAATGGTGTTACTATTTACAATTTTGTCACAAAGACGGGAATTCACGTTGCATTTCCCCCTACACCTACACGTGTAACTACTGACTCGTCATCTACGATTGATATTGGATTGATTAAACTTTTTCCGTTTAATCTTGAGGTAACTTCGTTGCCGAAGCTCTCCTCTGATCATAATCCAGTATTGCTTGTTTTTGACACGGTCAAAGTTAACACTACACTACCAAACGCTACCATACCAGATTGGCCGAAATTCCGGCGCATCTTAAATACACTATCTTTTGACTTTGCTAACATCAACACGGGGGAGGAGCTTAACACTGCAGTGTCCGCCCTCACTGACTCGATTAAATCTATTCATAATAAGGTCTCCAAGCCCATCACTGCTGAAATGCCCTCTAAATTTGAACTCCCTTACTTCGTCAAAAAGGCGATAAGGGAGAAAAACCAACTTCGGCGTGAATTCCAGCGTACCAGAGATCCTAGCACAGCTGCCGCTTATAAGGCTAAGCAAGCGGATGTTGACACTTTAATTAAGAGGCACACAAATGACTCTTGGAAACATATCTCTAGCTTGTCTGCCGACGACACTTCTATTTGGAAGGCCGTCAAGCGGTACAAGCGGAGGTATCAACAAATATCGCCCCTTAATGGCCGTTCAGATACTGCTTTCACTAATGATCAAAAAGCCGAGTGCTTTGCCGATCACTATGAAACGCAGTTCATAGTTAACAACATCAGACACCACGAGACAGAGACTCTTGTAACTCAGACACTACAAAACTACTTTGCAGGTACACACACTGACAACACTCTCCAAATTTCCCCTTCTGATGTATGTAACTACATCAAACGCTGCAAAAAGAAAAAGTCCCCGGGGATTAATGGAATCTCCAACACCCTTATTAAAAATCTTCCCATTAGAACTGTTTTTTATCTTACTCAACTAATCAACTCTATCATTAAACTTGGAATTTTCCCTTGCTCTTGGAAAACTGCCATAATTACTACGGTGCATAAACCGGGCAAATCTAAAACAGAGCCGGCTAGCTACCGGCCAATTAGTCTCCTCCCTACCTTTTCTAAATTAACGGAAGCCTGTATACACAATAAATTCTTGGAATACATTAACGATCATAACCTTATCCCCCCTGAGCAATTTGGCTTGCGTCGAAAACATAGCACTAGCCATCAGCTACTACGTGTCGTGGAATTTCTGCGACACGAAAAGAGCAAGGGAAATAAATCTGCAGCTTTATTTCTTGATGTAGCGAAAGCATTCGACAGGGTCTGGATCCCAGCACTCTTATACAAACTCATACATCTGGGGATTCCCCATGTATTCATAAACATAATCAACTCCTATCTCACTGATAGGCACTTTGTCGTTCGTGTGAATGGTTCAATTTCCACCCCCAGAAGAATTTTTGCCGGGGTGCCCCAGGGCTCCATATTGGGCCCCACGCTTTATTCACTTTTCACGAGCGACATACCACACATTGACAACACCCAGTTAGCCATTTATGCAGATGACACCTGCATACTTGCCGCTGGTGCGACAAAAGAAATAGCCTCTGCTTCATTACAATATCACCTCAATATACTAGATGTCTCGCTACGTACCTGGAAAGTCGAAATTAATGCTTCTAAAAGCACTGCTGTCCCCTTTTTCTCTGACAACCCTGCACTCCAATTATATCTCGACACCAAACCCATTAATTGGGCTGGTACTGCCCCCTACTTGGGCCTAATTCTTGATCGCAACTTAACTTGGAGACCACATATTGAAAATGTTAGGTCAAAATACCGCATATCCAAAGCCTCCCTATCCCCCCTTATTCAACGGCGTGGCGTATTATCTACGGATAATAAGCTACTCCTTTACAAAATGTGCCTCAGGCCCATTATTACATACGGAGCTCCCATCTGGGCTACCTCCTTAGTTACTAATTTCACACGGGTTGAAAATCTTCAGCGCACTATGGTTCGTGATGCTATTAATCCTGAATGGTATATACGTACGGATAAACTTATTCAGGAAATTGGCATTCCTACACTCCATGAATTTTCCAAATAACTGGCCAGGAGATTCTTTGCAAGAATTCCCCTTGTACATAATACCCTGCTAGACAGCCTTCCGGTTTATGACCCGGCTGATCCAGCAAATCGACGTAGGCCCCGGCCTTGCACTGCAACTAGCTGCACGGAACTCCTTGCGGTTTACCGTTAAGGTTTTCCGGTTGGCATTAGAAACTTTTTCCTGGCTAACCCCCCCCCCCCCCCTTTTTTCTAATTTTTTTCGTATTTAATCCAGTTATTTTATCTATAACGCCCTCTGGGCTACTTAATTCTTTTTATTTATATTTTATCATTATAAAATACGCCTGGCTTGCCTTGCGTGGGGGAAAAAAAAAAACTTTGTTTTTTCGTATATTATCTCTTTCTACTTTATATATGTAACCTTCTTAAGATATTTTTAAAATTTTTTTAAATTTAAAACGCACCCATTATCATCACAACGAAAACCGCTCGTCATTGGTTTAAATAACAGCCCATGTTAATCCCACCCAATCATCGACATGGGAGGTACGATGCCCCGCCTCAGGTACTCCCGAAGAACGTAACCTAGATTTTCGTCTCATTCAGCGAACATTGCTGCGTCAACGACGAAGGCTAGAATTTGCACGCCAGTACAGCTGCTGGACGTCCACTGAGTGGAGACAGGTAGCGTTTTCAGATCAATCGCGTTTTATGCTCCATCGGACAGATGGACATTGGCGTATAAGGCGTGAAACCTCTAAAAGGAACCACCCTGCAACCATTGCCGGAACGGTTCAAGCTGGAGGCGGGAGCATTATGGTCTAGGGAATGTTTTCCTTGCATTCTCTGGTTGTTGGTTGGTTGAGTTGGTTTTTATGGCGCAAGAGCCCTTGAGGGCTATACTGCGCCAAACGATATTTTATTATATGCTATTTATTTTTTATTAAAGAATGTAGTAAATAGAAGCATATTTTGAAGGAGAAAGCATAAAACTTCAAGTGTCAGTATTAAAAAAGTGCAGCCGATAAAAACATTTAAACAATTTGAAGATAAAGACCAAATGGACGGAAAAATATCTTGAGAAACAAAGGAAGGACGAAATCGCATAATGACCAGACAAACACTAAATTAAAAAGGAGAATCCAATCTCCTGGAGGAAGGAGTAAATTTCGATGGGGTGGCTCTCCCAGTAACTCCTTCAAAGATGGGTTAAAATTATTAAAATATTTATAACGAATTAGATTAAAATTTGGGCAGTTGCATAAAATGTGCAACACTGTCTGATTTACATCACATGTAATGCATGTTGGAGCTGGTTCATGACATAAGAGATATTTGTGGGTGAATCTGGTATGTCCAATGCGAAGTCGAGCTAATAAGACTTGCTCTCTCCTGGTGATATTTAATAATCCGAAACCTCTAGTGGAGGGCTGGATCGAATGCAGTTTATTTTGGATTTCTGAATTCCAAGTCCCCTGCCAATACGTGTTGAGGCTTACAACGATGGCGTTTTTAATATCATTGAAAGGGACACTATTATCAACCAGGATACTTGCAGCTCTGGCAGCTGAATCGGCTGCTTCATTGCCTGCAATGCCCACATGACCAGGGATCCAACAAAAGGTAACTTGAAAATTACGAGGGCGAGTCAAATGAAAGTGAGCCAACCTACCCTGCGCAATAATGGCTCAGTCCATCAACCGCGACGCATGCGCGCAGCACACAGGCAACCCTCATTTACAAAAGTGATACGTAAGTGTGAGGATAATAGTTCTTTAATGTTCCCATAATCCGGGTTGAAATCGGTTCGTGACATAATGGACGCTCCAAGAGATGAACAGCGTGGTGTGGTCAGGTTTTTGACTGCTGAAGGTGTTTCCCAACACGAAATTAGTCGCCGTATGGCTGCCGTGTACGGTGAACATTGCATTTCATTGGCCACTGTGAAGCGTTGGTGCAAACGGTTCAAAGAAGGACGTGAAAGTTGCAAAGACGATCCAAGACCGGGCCAAAGCCACCGTGCAATCACCCCCAACACAATTGCACAGGTTGATGAGCTGATTAGACAAGAACGGAGGATAAGCATCGATGAACTGGCAGAGCATGTGAACATCAGTCACGGTTCGGTTCACACCATAATTCATGACCATCTCGGTTATCGGCTCTTGTGTGCTGAATGGATGCCCAAGATTTTGAACGACCGCCAGAAGACAGAGAGGTTCGGCGCTGCCTTGACTCATCTGATCCGGTATCACAATGAGGGTAACGACTTCTTGACTGCAATTGTGACAGGGGACGAATCATGGTGCCACCACTACGAGCCTGAAACACGCCGGCAGAGCTTACAGTGGAAACATTTGAATTCGCCACCCCCAAAGAAAGCAAAGGCCGTCATCTCCGCAGGTAAGGTGCTGTTGACTTTTTTTTTCGATCGTCAGGGGCCATTACTGATCGAATTTGCTAAACCTAGAGAGACTATCAATAGTGCCCGATATTGCGAAACGCTGGATCGCCTGCGTGTCTCTATCAAGAACAAACGACCCGGAAGATTGACGAATGGGGTCATCTTGCTGCATGACAATGCCCGTCCCCACGTCGCTGATGTGGTTAAGACAAAACTGGCGAAGTTCAAGTGGGAAACGCTGCATCATCCGCCCTACAGCCCCGACCTGTCGCCTTGCGACTTTCACATTTTCGGGCAATTGAAAAAACACCTAAAGGGAACCAGATTCGTGTCGGACGATGCCGTGAAGGAGTCAGTTTCAGAATTTTTGAAGCAGCAACCCAAGGAGTTTTATGAGAATGGAATCACGCGACTCGTTAGTCAATGGGACAAATGTTTAAATGCCCATGGTGATTACTTTTAAATGAAGTACTCCTTTTGTCATATATTCGCATTGGCTCACTTTCATTTGACTCGCCCTCGTATTTTGCATAAGGTTTTTGTATAAAAGATATGACTGGATGACTATAGGAAGGCTATTATTATCGCAATGAGTGATGGCTTCCACTGAACTCTTTGAGTCAGTGAATATCACCCACTTTCTATGAACAGATTGGGCTATTGATTCTAGAGATGAAAATATTGCTTTTATTTCTGCAGTAAATACCGAGCAAGATGTGTTTAATTTTTCTGCCGTAACTTGATCATTAATTATTGTGGAAAAGCCGACTTGCTCGTTTGCTTTTGATCCGTCAGTGAAAATGTGTTTATATCCAGAATATTTGCTTTTGATCTCATGAAAGACTTGTTGATAAACTGTATTAGCGGTAGTTTGTTTTGGGAATTTTGAGAAATCATTGATTAGAGAAGGTTTTACTTCGCACCATGGTTCAATTAGTTTTATTGTGTTAACGGTTTTGAAATCTGATAGCTGCAGGTCTGAGAATACCAGACGCATTCGGATCCGAAATGTTGGGGTCATCGAAGGCCGGTGTAGAAATAAAGCAACATTAGATGGATTAAAAATGTGGAGATGTAGTGGGTGATTGGTGCAGGGTTTTGTTTTGAAGTAAAATTTAAAGAAAGTTTGAGGCGTCTATTGTTTAGAGATTGTTCGTGTGCAAGGATATAAAGACTGTTGATAGGCGAAGTTCGAAATGCTCCTGTGCAGATGCGCAGTGCCTGATTATGTATTGGATCCAGACTTTTCAGATAGGTTTTTGCAGCAGAGCCATAAATTTGACATCCATAATCGAGTTTTGAGCGTATCAGAGCCCTGTATATTCTTAACAGAGACTCTGTATCAGCACCCCAAGAAGTGTTCGCTAAGACTTTAAGGATATTTAATTTTAATGAACATTTCTTTTTTAAATCTTGTATATGCGGTATAAATTTTAGTTTATTATCAAATGTGAGACCAAGGAATTTTCCTTGATCTTTTACAGCTATTGGTTGATTATTGAGGAGAAGATTTGGATCAGGGTGAAGTCCTCTTTTACGGCAGAAGTGGATACAGAATGTTTTTTGAGCAGAGAAAGTGAAGCCATTTTCTTCCGCCCATTGGGTTACTTTATTGATTGCAATTTGAAGTTGTCTTTCAATGATACTCATGTTTGTTGATGAGAAAGAAATTTGAAAATCATCCACAAATATGGTACCTTTTACAGCGGGAGGCAATTGGTCAATTAAGCTATTGATTGCTATAATGAATAGAGTTACGCTTAGTACACTTCCCTGGGGTACTCCTTCTTCTTGAATGAAGGTATCCGATAGAACAGACTTGACGCGTACACGAAAAGAACGATGTTTCAGAAAATTGGAGAGAAAGATGGGTAAATTACCTCGCAACCCATACTCATGAAGGGTTTTGAGGATCCCATACCTCCAGGTACGGTCGTATGCTTTTTCAATATCGAAAAATACGCTCACAAGATGTTTTCGTTTAAGAAATGCTTCTCTTACTGATGTTTCGAGAAGCATTAGATTGTCGATTGTGCATCTGCCACGCCTAAACCCACTTTGATATGAGGATATGAGATGGTGTGACTCCAGAATGTGCATCAGTCTGGCGTTTACCATCCGTTCCATGACTTTACATAGGCAACTAGTGAGAGCTATAGGTCTATAGCTCTCAGGTTTATCAGATTGTTTGGTTTAAGTATAGGGATAACTATTGCTTGACTCCAGGATTTTGGGAATCTATGTTCAGAATAAATTCTGTTAAAAAGCTGCAGAATATTTTCTAATGAAGACCTGCTTAGATTTTTTAACATGCTATTGTGAATTTGATCTGGACCAGGTGATGAGTTTCTTGATTTTTGTAAGGCAGTATTTACTTCATGAAGGGTGAATTTTGTGTTGTATTGATTAAAAATGTTTGAATTAAAATCTAGAACTTTTTGTTCTTTGCGTGATTTGATGGTTAAAAATTTTGAGCAATAGTTATTTGCACTGGAGACTTCTGCCAGATAAGTCCCCATGCAGTCAGCCACCTCTTTGTAATCGGATAAAATACGACCATTATTCTCCAGAATGGGTGCACAAGATGTATTGTAGTTGCCAACGATTTTTTTTATTTTACCCCATACGGTCTTTGATGGGGTGGACGTCATGATTGTGCTGACATAGGTCTGCCACGAGTCCCGCTGGCTCTTCCGTCGAATCCTTCGAGCTTCAGCACGAGCTCGTTTAAGTGCCACGAGATTTTGTGTGGTTGGATAACGACGAAACGTGCTCCATGCCTTTTTTTGTTTCTTATGAGCCTCCTGACAATCAAGGTTCCACCAAGGCTTAGGAAACTTGATCCTGCCTTTAGTGGTTTTTGGTATAGCAGCGTTAGCTGCGTTTAAGATGATGTCGGTTACTCGCTTTACCGCTACATCGATATCAATATCAGTCACGTCTTCTGATTTAATTTCTGCCAACTGGGTAAATGCTGTCCAATCAGCTCGATCAATGCGAAGTCGAGCTTGCTGATGCTGCTGGTAGCTGCAGCGTCCAGTATAAGTTATTTTGATTGGAAAGTGGCCACTGGTGTAGAGACCACCCTGCACCTGGAAATCCCAAAGTGGCAGAAAGGAAGGTGAGGATATTACAAGATCGATGGCATGGTAGGTTTTTGTAGGAAGGTGGAAATAGGTATTTTCACCGTCGTTAAGAACACATAGATCATAGTCTTCAATCAAGTTTTCAATAATTAAACCTCTGCTGTTGGAGGCTGGGCTTCCCCAGAGAGGATTATGGCCATTAAAATCCCCCAAGAGGACAAATGGGGGAGGAAGTTGATCTACAAGTGTTTGCAGTTCCACGCCTCTCAAATCGTAAGAAGGTGGAATATATATAGAACAGATTGTAAACAGCGAGTGAAGGTGAACGCGCGCAGCTACTGCTTGCAGGGATGTGTTGATATTGAGCTGGCTGGATGCATAATCATTAGCGATTAGCAATGCCACTCCTCCACAACGACGGTCACCTGACAAGCAGTCCTTGCGGTGTATGTCAAAACCTTTCAACCTCGGTCTATCAGCAGGGGACAGAAATGTTTCTTGCAGACAAAATATGGCCGGTTGGTGGTATTCGACAAGATCTTTGATGTCTGTGACATTATGCGAGTAACTCTGACAATTCCAAGAGAGAATGCTCAGGGCCATGGAGAAAAAAGGAAGGAGAAACGGCCGGAAAGAGAGGGAGCAGCTCATGAGGGAGGATGGTCCGTCCACCCTTCATCGTCGGATGGCGGAAGATCTTCAAAGTCAACATCCTCGTCCTCCTCCTGGGGAGGAGGTTGTTGGAGTGTTTCTATGTGTGATTTGGTCAATTTTACTTTCTTGCTAGAAAGCAAAAAGTCCTCCTTTCTAAAGTTATAAAATTTTGGGGGCCTCTGTTTAGAGGCTACCCCGATTTTTGTGCGCGTTTGTAAAAGTTTCTTTTTTTCAATTAGTTTTTTCGAGTTCTGACAGGATGGTTTGTTTTGATTAACAATAACAGATACATTATCTGTTTTTTTTATTTGCTGTTGATTTTGATTAGTTTTCTGAAAAGAAGATTTGGGGCTATTATTTTGTTTATTTGATTTGGTTGTGTTTACAGTTATAGCATTAGGTGAGTTCGGTATTTTATTGCTGTTTACTTTGTTTACTGGAGGTTCAGTTTGTGTGCTTATGGAGTTGAATACTTTTTTTACAGCAGCAGAATATGAAAGTCCAGTTGTAGGTGTACGAGATTGGACAATTTTTCTCGCGTCTGGATATGATATTTTTTGAATGGTTTTGATGACCTGTACTTCCTTTTCGGTTAGCCATTTAGGGCACTTTCTAGAGTATGAGGGGTGGTCTCCTTTGCAGTTGACGCATTTAAATTCCTTTGAGCATTCATTGCTGTCGTGGCCGGGCTCAGCACATCTGGCACAGGTTCCTGTACCACGGCATGACAGCTTGGAATGTCCAAAACGCTGGCAATTAAAACATCGTAGTGGATTTGGGATGTAAGGTCTCACTGGACAAGAGAGATAACCAGCTTTGACACGTGAAGGGAGGATAGGCGTATTAAAAGTCAGAATGATGTGCTTCGTATTCTGCATTTCGCCGTTGCGTTTGATAGTTATCCTCTTCACTCCACTTACGTGTTGATCTTGCATTTCCTCTGGCATTTCCTTCTCTGATGTAAATAGAAGGTCTGGCTCCGAAATGATTCCCCGAGAAAAGTTTAATGTTGAGTGTGCTGAAACTGTACAAAGGTATGGACCTAGTTGTTTGATTGCAAGAATAGGATGAACTTGTTTAGGATGCTTTATTTCGACTAATAATTCGCCTGTACGTAATTTTTTAACCGATTGGAACTCACCGATGAGATTTATTAAAGCTTTGTTAATTAAGAATGGGGAGACAGCAGTAAATGTTAGGTTTTCATTTCTTTTGATTATAAAAAATTTTGCAGAGCTGAACGAGTCTTTCTGACGCTCCCCACAAGGGGGAGAAGTGTTCTTTGAGTTTTCATCCATAAACGAACCAGAGAACTAGGGGGAAAAGATGGGGTCTAGCCCCTGTGTAGCCCCCCACACAGAGGTAAGGCTGCGTACGACAGGGTTCGCCTGCTATCCCTGAAGTCTCCCGTTTGAGGCACCGACTACCCCCGGTACCACGCAGCCATCGGCACGGTTGACACGCCTTGGCTTAGGGGTTTTCGTCCGCATTTGGTAAGTGTGATGAGGGAAGGAAGGGAGAAAAATCCCCTCCCGCCGATATTCTGTTTGAGCAACTGGGGGTTCACGACTCCTCCCAAGAGCTCGCCCCGAACTCACCACACCGCAAGCCCCCCCACCACGACAAGGTAAACGGACACGGGGGGGGTAGAAAGTTGGTTGCATTTATTATTTCGTTACTCTTTGCTCTTAACTCTGTTGGAAATATATCATAATTACTCGTATGCCACTACAATGCAGTATTTCTATATAATACTCCAAAGCAATATTTACAATACAGTAGAATGCTGTTATACTATGCCTTGGTCGACTCAAATTGGTTTTACCCAAGATATCATTTGCCTCATCATGGCCATTTTTTTAATAAACAAGTCCCACTTTCGTTCGTTATGTATCTGTAGACTTGCGCATGTCCATGCTTGTTGTGCATAGTAACTATTTCTGCATTCCATTTCAAGCTCATGGATGTTTTGAGAAAATACACAAGTTGTCCTCGAGTATGAGTTTTATTTGTAGGCTATAATGACTTTTTGTGCGTACTTTTTTGTTCAAAGGTAGAAAACTGTAAAAACACTTAATTTTTGCAAAAAGATAGTCATTTCGCAAACTTTATATGAACAGAACCGAAAGTTGATTATTTATACAGTGAAGCACCGTTAATGCTTTTCACTTTGACACGTTTTTATCACTTACGTACTTTTAAAATCCGTCCCATTAGAGAAAATGTACTACTGAAATGTACTGCATTCCATTTCAAGCTCTTGGATGTTTTAAGAAAATACACAAGTTATCCTCGAGTATGAGTTTCATATGCAGGTTATAATGATTTTGTGCGTACATTTTTGTTTAAAGGTAGAAAACTGTAAAAACTATTTTTGCAGTAAGAATTTTTCCTTGTGATTGTAAAAAGGACATCACGGAATAATTGGATTGGCGGTAGCAATTTAGGGGAGTCGGTTAATAGTGATTTCGCAAATTTTATATTGAACAGAATCGAAAGTTGCGATTATATATATTAAAAAAAAGCACCGTTAGTGCTTTTTTTTCTTTTACACGTTTTTATCATTTACGTACTTTTAAAATGTGTCCCATTAGAGAACAATGTTTATTAACGTATATCTATTATACAATTTTAATTTGTTTTTTTTTCGCAGTCCCTTCAAAACGTATAAGCAGTGCTTTACTGTATGTATGAAGTTGAAATATTTCACATTACTTATATCTTACTGGTTATGATGGGCTTTCGAAAAGGAAAGAGTCGTACAAAACTCAATGTACACTAATGTGTGTTTGAAGTGATAACAGTGAAGTTTAACCGCAAATTTAGTATAATCTATAAACATTGAAACAAAATATTCTATTGTCGTTAACTTTCACCTTCATTGTAACTGCAGTAATATTATGTAAGTACAAAACATGTCGCCCAACGGTGTAATAAGGTTCTGCTACAAAAGTTTAAGTGGACCATCCCATTTTACAATCATTCATAGTTTTTTTTTTTTTTTTTTTTTTAATTATTTTCATGGTTTGTTCTCTTTTCAGGCCAAATGAGAGAATATCTGGTAAAAAGAAAGAGAGACTGCTCGGAAATAGAAGGAGCTAAAAAAAAAGGAATAAATGTTTATCTGACAAATTTCAAGTCATATCAGTGAGACAAATTCCAAATTCTTCAATAAAATCTACTTATTTGGATATCCTCTATTTCCTTAACCATTGAAAAATGTGTCAGTTACTGAAAATGAAAATCGATTTCCGTAATATTGTGTTGCATAATAATATAAACGTTAAAGGAAGGAATACTTGTAACAAACATTGATGATGTAATTTTATTTTAATGCATTACATTTAGCATTTTTAAAGTATAAACTCTGGAGAAGTTAGTGCCAAATATCTTATTTTAAATTTGAAATTCTAAAGGAAAACCTTGAAGTTAAACCAACATTATGTTTACCTTACTCAGTAATTTAGTCTAAATTTGAGATTTATTTTTCCCCATGTCGGCATGATTGGCAGCTGTGGAATAGCAAAAACTAAAAGCAAAAAAAGAATGCATGCTAGAATAGCAAATAAAGAAAACAGCCTAAGGTAAAAATCATGTTAGAAAAGAAAAATATTAAACCAATGCTAGGTAATGAAACTTCTGGTTGGTACTATCGAGTTTATTGGCGCAAGAGCCTGAGAAGGCTATACTGCGCCAAACGGTTGTCAAATAGTGCAAAGCAGAGCGAAAAAAATTTGCTTTTATCAAGGAGCAAAGGACGTAAAAATTTGCCAAAATAAACACATAAATGAAGTTTTAAATTTTGAATAAAAAGCCGAAAATAACCAAAAACAATTTTGAGCAATATAAAAAATGTAAACAACAAAACAAAGACAAGAGAAAAACGAGCATTAAATTAAAGGCATAAAGCCAATCTCCTGAAGGAAGGGAACAACTTATGAGGTAAGTTCCCTAGTAATACCCTAAAGATGGATGGACTTAATTGAAGAATTTTATATGAATATGTGCTTCATTAAGCTTTGGGACAGAAAATCATACGTACGTAAATGAACAAAAAAAAAAGGAAATATTAATATAATATTATTAGGAAACGTATTTTAATTGAAATGGACATAAGGTTTTGCATTTAAAACTCCTATCTAAATTAAATCTTTATGAATAACTCTGTACCGACAATTTATTTTTAAAGTAGAATAAACTGCACAACATGCAAGCTAAAGTGCTAAACAAAAATGCCAATAAAATTTCAAAAATTACAAGCGCAATGAAGCAAATCTCCGCACTTTTGGAGATGCGGGGATTTGCCGCAAAACATCTGAGGAGATTTTAATCATTTTGCCACTTTCAGAAAAACGCACCCTGTTGCTTCTAAACAGGCATTGGAATAACTATTTTAACTTAAAGGTAAAGCTTTAACGCAACAGTATCAACTCTTTGATTGTCCAATGTTCAAATCTTTATAAACCAAGATTTGAGGGGAAAAGTGGAGTGTAGCTTAGTACGACATGGTTCGCCTGATAACTCACACGTTTGTGGATCCGACTAGCCCTGGTACCACGCAGTCATCAGCACGGTTGACACGCTTTTAAATTGTAATTCGAAAATTAGTTTGAGTTAGTTAGAAAGTATAATTAAAATCATGTAACATAAAACTTCGTGCGACGGAAGTTAAGGTAGTGCACATTAAGCAGCAGAAAACTATCATGTGATCAACCTATCGATCATATCAAGCGGTTGTCCTTTCCGAGCGCGGCGTAGATGCTAGGTGGCATTGCACTTAGCATCTAATAAACTATAAATAAAAATTATTACGTTTGGCCAACTCAACTTGCTCTAGCTTCATGTTCGTCCGCATCTAAGCTTTGATTCTAGTAACACGTGGTGATAGGTAGACGCGATTTTGTGCTATTATTTTTACAATGCTTTCTATCGTTTCAAAGCGCCGAAGTTTATATTGAATGCTGTCGCCCTAGCAAAGGTGAACGGCAACAAGCAAGGACGTGTGAAAAGGAGAAAGTGCTGTTGGAAACACCGCGAGAAAAACGCCGCAGTCCTGATGCTAAGTGGCTTGTCTTGGAAAAGTAACTGCGAATGGATCGAGAACCCATGAAAAAACGGCCGCTCCTTATCTACAGTTTTATTCAGGATAAAAGCGAAGCAGATGGCGGCAGAGAAAGGTTTCGACGATTTTAGAGGTGGATCTTCTTATTGCTATCCGTTTTCAAACGTAATAAGCTGAGCATGAAACCCGGACAACCGTCGGCCAGAGCTTACTAAATGACTGTGAAGAAAGAAAAGAATGGATTGAAAGACATGACTATAAGTCATCAGAAGTAAGGAATATGTCATTCGACATGCCTGCATCTCGTACAGCCGATTTTATCGGTGTGAAGTTTGCCCCCTCCGGAGCTGAATTGCCTCTGATGGTGATATTTAAGAGGAAGATAATTACGAAAGAGAACTTTCCGAAGGAGATAATAGTGTTGGTCAATGAAAAAGGCTGGATGAACCAAGATGTTATGCATAAGGGGCACAAAAATGGTGGAGAAAACGACCCAATTATTTTTTCGATAAAAACTCCGCTCATCATGAACTCGACGAAAACGCAAGTTTCCGAAGCGACAAAGACATGTCTCGCGTCTGAAAAAAACAAGACTCGCCATTGTTGACAAAATAATCACAAATATTGGACCTGTCAATCAATCGTGCATTCAAAGCTCACGTGCGTCGCTACTGGGGGGTCAGGGAGGATGTCGGCCGAAAACCATACATTCACAAAAAAAAAAGGAGCCGGATGCGTAAATCAACTTTCAGCAATGTTTGTGAGTGGATTGTCAACGCATGGAATAAAATTCCAAAAGATATGATTCAGAACTCTGGAAATGTTCCAAACCGACTCCAAGGGCTATGGTTTTTGAAGGTTTCCGGATGCTTAAAATGTGTACATAGTGTTCCATTTGTTTATAGTAAATTCCTTCTACGTACAGTTTTTTTTTTTTGCCATTGTATGTTTAATAATTTTGTGTTTCATGGTAACTGTTCATGTATTGTATAATTTTATGCTTACAGCTACATATGCATGATTAAGACCTTTACTATCATAATCTTGCTTCCTGGACAATTTTTAAATAGTGCGGTGTTTAACTTGCTTTCTAAATAAAAATGTACAGGTCTGCGGCGATATAACCGGCAAATACGGTTTGTTCGCATTTGATAAGTATGCTGCAAGAGGGTAGAAGAATTTTCCTTTCCACCGATATTCTGTTTGAGCAACGGGGGGTAAGGACTTCGCCCAACAGCATGCCCTGAACTCACCATACCGCCCCCCCCCCAACACGGTAAACGGACACGAGAGGGATGCGCAACTACGCCATGCACCCATAACATGTGCCTACAAGCCCGAAAACTAAAGTTAACGGGCTCTTATTCCTTTCCACTGTACACACACGATTTACGGAAAAACAAAAACTGGGAACAAAAAATCTGCGACAAGGTGAAAAATAGTTTTCCGAGCACTGCAAGAACTAAGTATGGTTCTGATACTGAAAGGATATGCAAGCCTTTCTTGAGGGAACTGCAAAATCATTGACTGCCGGCTTATAGTCCATCCTCCGGAGCCATGGATGGGCTGGAGTACTGATGGGCCTATTTTATATAATGGAAAGGTGTTCCCCTTGGAAATAAAATGCCTAATTTTAGTTAAATATGAAACTGTGGTCGATGTGCATCTGTATATTATGTGAACCTTGTAAATGATAAGTATAATAATTCTTTGATTGATAGCCTAAATTATATGTACCTATATTGTGAAGAATGTCTAACACCGGTAAAAGAAAGATTTAATCTGGCTTTCATTTGATAAAATTAGAAATGAATCCAGAAAAAAAAGCAAAAACTGTGGCTATGAGATGGAAGGCCAAGTTAAAAGAATGAAGGATCATCTTGGAAAATGTATTGAAATGAAGTTAATTTGGATACTGCAAGTAAATCATCATTTTCTTTATAAAATATAAAATAATTTATTCATAATAATGTAAATTTTCAATTTCAGTTTCTAAACTGAAATTTAGTCAGCATTCGCAAACTATTAGTTTAAATGCAGTTACATTTCCATGCATTTGATTAAAAGTTTTGGCATTCAATTGTTGTGTAATATTTGCATTAAATATTTAGCTAATCATGCGTGTAATTTAATTTTATTGATTTTAATTAGCTCTCTTAAAGTATAAACATTTTCTTCAATCAAGAAATGTATGGTAATATCTGAAGTCATTAAGATGAAAGTGAAAACAGTACTAAAAAAAGTAAACTTACTTCAAGTAGCTTTTAGCATATTCTTAGCATTAATTATTTAAATGCTCTTACTTAAAATAAATTTAAAATTTTGCATGAAGGCTATACTTTACATTTCTAGATTTTAATTTTGAAAATGGAAATTTTTATTTTAAATGATACAAAATTGTCTTCTGCAAAATAAGAAAATACACGAGAAAACAAAAAGACACAATTATCGGTACTTTTTTTTTTTTTTTTGCAATAAACTTTTAATTTAAAATGAAAATTTTGTGATGTAGAATAGGAAATTGAATGAGAAAACAGAAGCACTGAGTAAATTTCAAATTTAAGAAACTTCAGGTTTTTATTCATTAGCGGCGTCTGTATCTGGGGGGTTGAACCTTTTTTTAAAATTGAGCAAATAAAAATAGAAAAGGATCCAAAATTTATATGAGATGTTAATGCATGAGAGAAAATCAGTTAATAAAGTCTAAATACATTAAAAGAATCGGGAAATTGAGTTAACTTGAGAGTGCTGTCTTACGCATGACTGTGACTGCTGTAGGCTAGCAGCATTACCGTTACCTACAGAAAAACTGGTCTGTTTTACTTAAAATTTGTGTGGAGCACAGGAGCAAAACTGTTAGTGTTGTCTAAAACAGATTGAAAAAAAAAATTCTACTAAGAGTAAAAAATCATGAAGTACTGCTTAAGCTGTTAAATTTAAAGCTGTGTGCAGTGAAAAATCAAATTCAACCAATTTGAGAAATGATACCAGCAAGCACTGACTTCGATTTCGTAGCTAATCAAATAAACCTTTGCATTTGTGGAAAAAAAAATTGATTTGGAAAGAAAATCAAAATTTATCTGCCTATTCTCATGAAATTTCGATCCTTTTCTATGGTCTCCTTTTTAGTGAAGATGCGCTCAAGGAAGAATAATAACGAAAAAATTGGATCAACAGGACTAAGCACTAAATCAAATGAAGATTTAGAAATGACAAAGCAACGAAACTTAGTTTTATTTTTAAATCATTTAACTTAACCTCTGCTTACCCTATAGTGTGGGAATTATCTTCTATTGACTTATGAATTTATTCTTATGCGAATATCTCTTAATTACATACAAAAAAAGAATGTATTGATTTAAACAGCTAACGTTGACCATTTAGTTCGTAAGTATCAAGCATTATATCTGTCTTTAAATTCCAAAAATTCTATTTGAATCAAAAGAACCTTATTTGTATCAACCAACCCTGTAGTTAATTACCTGATGGTTTTTTTTTTTTTTTTTTTTTTTTTTTTTTTGCCAGGCCAAAAATTGGAACTGTATCACAAATTGGCTACATGATTGATATTATACACTATTAATTAATGCTTGTTCATTAAACAACCCAAGAGGATTTTTAATATGAATTCGGGAGAAAGTGAACTTTTTGTTGACCGAGGTAGGAGAGCTAGAAGAACAAAGACCAACTCAAAACTACAACCAGAGAAGCAACTCAACAGAAGAATCTCACTGCTTGCAAACGACTAAAAATTTTCTCAATAGAAGATGGAATTGCATTAAATAATTTGGAAAGTTTTATGAAATAAATGCTCTAAAGTTTAGCTAAAAGCAAAAGATATCATTGAGTGTCCAATTTTGGCTTCAAATATATTAACAGGGAGAGAAGGCAACGATACCACTTATGATTCACTACAGAAATAGCCCTTAGGCACCACAGCTAATACTGTTCGTAACAGTTGTTCCAGATATCAATGTCATCTAAAGTTGAATTTGTGTGTTAAATTTAATTGTATTTTAGTATTTTGTGCTTGGTTAGACGTGGTGGCAGCTAGAGGATTCCATTTTATCTTTTTTGTGCATGCACAAGTGAAATAAAAAAAATAGATTAAAGTGAGGGGGGTGGATTTTCCAGGGTCTGTTGGCTTTCGCTTTTTTTCAGAGCATTGTTAGGAACTAATTCACACTAGATCCGCCTCATTTAGCTAATTGCCGCCACTTATATAGATCGAGTTCCCACTCCAGAATGGAAATCAAAATAAAGCACTTCAAAGCACTCTCCTTTCTCTTCAAGTATGGTGATTGCCTTGTGTTCTTGGTTAAATCATCTTATTTTTCATAATTTATGTATTATCGTCTCTTTATACCTGGTTCCTGAAGATCCCAGTAACAAATGGGAAAATACATAATATAAATTTTAATGAAATTTAAAAACTAGGACAACAGTGTAAACAAATATTGAGAACAAAAAAGCAAATTTTCAGTTTAATGTAGGATTGAAGTTGCTAAACAAGGATTCGAGAACCATTTATAGTGGTTTCATGGAACATTGCGTTTAAAAATTATTTGAAATATTACACTGTTGCATTTTGATCATTTAAAACAATTATTTTGTAATTTAGTTAAATGTGCAAAACTTCAAATTATTATTAAAAATTACAATAATATAAGAGAAAGGAATAGAAAAAAATGATACAGGAGTCCGCAAATATTTCGACCATAGAGAAAAGAAAATGGAGTTAGTGAAGACGTATATATGCGGTGAAGCAAAGAGCCCAAGTCACGTGACAGATTTTAAAGCAAAGCATTGTATGAATTTAGGCTTCTTTCCTTAGCTTCATGCCATATATTGTCGTTATGGTTGAGTCATGTGACTTGGGGTCTTAGTCTCAGCTTTTGCTAAGTCAATGATTGGACTTGCTTCCTATATTTACTAATTCCTGCTCTAAGATTTTGACACGTAAAATGGGTATTGATCCAAATGCTTTAAAATGCTCATTTAATGAATTCTGGCGAGAAATGCGAAGTGAATCAACTTCTTTACTGAGTTTCAGTTTTTGCAAAAGTAATCAGAAAATGGGAGCAAGAAAAACTTTTTGATATAAATTTTGAAAAAAAAAAAAACAATTGAAATCTTTGGCAAATTAACTTTTAATTCGTTGAAACGTCAAATTTCAGTAAAAGATAACAATGGCATTTGAAATAATATAGAAAGAGATGATTGAAAAAAAAAATGGAGAGAATTTTTTTCAATTGTAAAACTTGCTTAAAAAATCAGAAATAAAGCACCTAGTCAAAAAAAATAAAGAATTTTTGTTCAAAATTAAGCACTTTAAAGGGTGATTTGTAACACTGCACTGCATTAGTTATTCTCCAGTAGATATAAGGTGGAATTCCTACCAGTGCTCGAAATTAGCGGTCGTTAGTCGTATTTTGCAACTGTAAATTTCATTTTGACGACCGCGATTTGAAACGTAGTCGTCACTGTGACGCCTAGCTTTCCCCCTATTGTCTCCAAAAACATCTGCGTGCGTTGCGATCACGGAAAATTTCCTGGAAGTATCGCTTTCAGTCGGAAAAGCTTAAACAATTCCCCCCCCCCCCCCCCCCCCCCACCTTCGCCCGCGAACTGTAGCAGCCAGTGTCATCGCAAGCACACCCCTCCATTCCTCCTCTTTCTGGAGTAATCTTTTCTCCCCTTTGTTCCCTTAGTGTTGTTTACCCCCGATCGCCCCACCCCTCCAAAACCGGATGCATCTCAGGGTTGTTTGAGCAGATAGTCTGATCTTTTTCATGTTTCAAGTTCGACCCCCCGTCGTAACACGAACGCACGGCGAGCACGAGGATTCCTTTTTTTCGCACAGGATTTCGCTTATCTTTTTTTCTTTCTTTTTTTTTAATCATCGCTACCATCATTTTTTAGTTGTTGAAAATATGAGTAAACGTAACTTAAAGTCATATTTTACGCCACTAAATATTAGCGGAAATAAACGGGCAAGGATTGCCGATGAAGTCGAAATAGAAAAAAATAATGACGAAGTAGATGCGACTTCTAAATGTACACGGTAAAGTGTCAACGCTGCCACTTTCATCAAGTGGCAAAAGCAGTCTTCGTGGTTGGAAAGAAAGGGTGAAGACCTGATGGTATGTAAAGTCTGTAAAGATTTTGGGAAAAAAGAAGATACTGGATTCATCGATGGTTGTCCTACTGCAAGATTCGAAACAATAATTAGTTTTCTCGTCGATTAGTGCAAGAGGTTCATTCGCTTTTTTTATTTTTATTATTATTTTTAAAGATATTTATTAAACTGCACTTAATTGTTTTTCAAAACACATCATAAATGCAATTTTCAATACTGAACACCTTCTTCTCGGAATAATAGTTCCGGTGTTTGATATTGCAATCCTTTTGCATCTTGCCGATATTATAATACTTTTAAAATATAGAATTTGTTTTTACATATGCTACCTTTAGGTTAGCTTTTTTCTTTTTTATTTTAATTTATAACATATTATTTTTTCAATACATGCGGACAATGAACACGTGCTTTGCGGGAAGTTTATTTTCGCTTTTGACCTTTCAATCCTTTTGAATCTTGTAAATATATTAATATTATTTGGCAATTGGACACATGCCACTTCAGATTAACTTGTTTTCTGCGTTTGTTTTTCTTTTTGATGAATAAATTTATTTTCGAAATCATTCCAACACTAAACTTTTACTTTGTGGAAAATTGCGTATCGTGTTCGAGATTGCAATCCTTTTGCATCTTGTCAATGTTTTAATACTTTTAAAATCTAGAAGTTATTTTTACATATGCTACCTTTAGGTTAGCTTATTTGCTTTTTTATTTTAATTTATAATATATTATTTTTTTTTTCAAAACATGCGGACAATGAGCACGTGCTTTGTGAGAAATTTATTCTCGTTTTGGACCTTTCAATCCTTTTGCATCTTGTAAGTAAATATATTAATATTTTGACAATTAGTCGCATGACCCTCAGATTAACTTATTTTCTGCGTTTGTTTTTCTTTTAAATGAATAAAAAATTTTCAAAATCATTCCAACACTAAACTTGTTTTTACTTAGTGGAAAATTGCGTATTGTGTTCGAGATTGCAATCCTTTTGCATCTTGTCAATGTTTTAATACTTTTAAAATCTAGAATTTGTTTTTACATATGCTACCTTTAGTTTAGCTTATTTTCTTTTTTATTTTAATTTATAATATATTATTTTTTTCAAAACATGCGGACAATGAGCACGTGCTTTGCGGGAGTGTACATAGACTAATAATAAGAGTAGACCGAGCTTTCTCATTCTTGCTGATGAAGAAAATTGGTTCATAGATGTATCATGTGACTAGTGGAAGGGCTTGGCGAAGACTTTGGCAGCATGGTTGCTAGATGGCAGCATTATCTATAGTTTGGCACTCGACATGTATTTTAAGACAATGTGTTTTCATTAAAAAAAACTTCCAGGTGCAGAGATTGAACTGTTTTTCTTTTAGTTATGCATTATTTTGACATTAGTAATAGTTTTTGATCAGTTTTCGGTAACTTTTATTTCATTTCGAGCTGTCAGCGTTGGCGTGAACGAAATGGCGTAAACGTTTTGCGTTAACGCAAAAATGTACTAATCGGTATCTTAAATTGAAACTGTAGGTAAAAATCTTACCGTTTGCTGATTCTTCTTAGTCGCTTGCATCTTTTATTGCTTAGAGAGTTATTGAAATTGACTAAAGAAAATGAAAAACTCACTATATTAACAAAATATTTACAACTTAGAATAACAAATTTACAAATCGGACTCCATAAAAGATCATTCTTCTGTGTTCCATAAATTCTATTTATTTTATTTCGCTGTGGCGTTGATCGTCTGCTACGATTAACGCCCGCTGTTGCTAGGATATCCACCAGTCACATGGTTTGGTTTATGAGCAGCAAAAGGGTTGCCATAGCTCGGTCTACTCTTATTATTAGTCTATGGGAGTGTATTCTCGCTTTTGACCTTTCAATCCTTTTGCATCTTGTAAATATATTAATATTTTTTGACAATTAGTCGCATGCCACTTCAGATTAACTTATTTTCTGCATTTGTTTTTCTTTTTAATGAATAAATTTATTTTCGAAATCATTCCCAGGGTTCGCGTTTACGCGCTATAGCGGGTTTTTTTACGCAAATTCGCGGGAAAGGGACGCAACTTCCGCGAAAATTTGGGTCCTAGGGACCCAGAACACCCAAAAGATAAAAACCAGAAAAAAAAATTCTGGAAAATGCTGAAGATCTATCTAGTGAATGCTTTTAAGCTTCAATGACCAGGAGAATCAACAGAAAAGGATTAAAATGACCCTATCTCTTTATCAGCTATTCAAACACACCCCTACTGTTGACCAGTCAATGGAATTTTAGTGATAAGACTGGAGCTTACAGTGATCTCCTGGGCAGAGCTCAAGGAGCAAAATATTGCAAGTTCATAAATAGCCCATTGTACTGTATTCTAAGAATAAGTTCTCCCTCAACTTTTATCTTGGGGAAATTCCTGAAAACAACAATAAAGATCAAAAGTAAGAGTGGTTTCAATGCAATCTTCAGGATTGATACAGGACAACTGAGTAGTAAAAGCTTATCTATTTTGCATATCTTGCATCCTCAATAAAAGGATGGGTGAAAAAAAAATGGCGAACATTTTCCCGATCGCGCAAAACACAAAGTTCTGAACTTAACATTTTTCTTGTTAAATTACTTATGAATATGAATTTTATACAAAAGCACTTTAACCTTGTTCATTTTCTAGTAATTCATCTATTTCTGAGGGGCTATTTTTATTTGGACTTGCAAAAGTCACATATTAATCGATCGCGCCATTTTGAAAATGGCGAAATTTTAAAAGTAGCACCAAAGCCAACACAGATATTTTAAAAGAGTCAAAATGAACTCAAATTTTCTAATTTAAGATTGCAAATGAGCAATTTCCATACTCATGTGAGAAAATGTTCCGTTTTTTGCGATCGCGATTTTTGCGTTGGGTTAATTCGCTTGCGATTTTTTTCTATTTCTATGAAATTGCCATTGATAATTGATGGAGGGGGAAGGGGCTGTTTGCTTTTTTTCACCTAGAAAAATGTTCATGAAAGCAAAGGTTAAGGGAGTGCTTTCTGCTTGATCAATCAAAGGCATTTATTTTTTATTTCATGGTAAAATCCAACTTTAAAGTAAATTTTGAGTTTACATCATACTGACTAAATAGTTTCTCAAATAACTAAATCTTGCAAGTGTATTATTTGAACATATGATAATCACAGAAAAAAAGGGCAAAATTAACCAATTTAGTTTATTTCATACCTTTTTCAAAAAACTATGTGGATAGTTTCTTTTCCCTAAGTATAAATAGTTGTATATTATTCAATTATGTGCTAAGATTTTCTGTTTAAAATTTAAGGGACTCATTTTTTCCGCCAAAGGACCCAAATCTATTTCATTAATGGGTCCTTGGGACCCAAGTTACGGATAGTTGTTCCAACACTAAACTTGTATATTCAGTAAATTACCGCCCATTAGCCAGGGCTAAAGCAGAAATACGTGAAATACACCGCCAGCTCAGTCATTTCCAGCCGAGGACTGCAGTTTCGTGCTTATTAGCACTCATCAGCCCGGCATAGGAAAGAATGCCGGGCTGATGAGTGCTAATAAGCACGAAACTGCAGTCCTCGGCTGGAAGTGACTGAGCTGGCGGTGTATTTCACGTACTAAACTTGTACTTTGTGGAAAATTGCGTATCGTGTTCGAGATTGCAATCCTTTTGCGTCTTGTCAATATTTTTAATACTTTTAAAATCTAGAATTTGTTTTTTTTTTTTTTTTTTGGTTTTATGTCACTAAATTAAGTTAATAGTAATTATGATACTTGTATAAACTTAGCAGGTGATTTCAAAATGCATTATTTTAATGTATTGTACATATATATCAGCTTGTTTTCATGCATATTATAGTTTAGTATAAATTTCAGCATGTTATTGAACGCATTTGCAAATTGCAACCAAGTAAAGCATAACGGCACCTAAGAAAAAAATATTGGTTGCCAATGGCACCTAAGTAGCTGATGCTAATTTCGACCTCTGATTCCTACACTGATTGCTTTCAATCAAATATAAAAATTAATTGAAAATAGCAAAAGTATGTAAAGAACATCAAGAAAGTTAAGCTCCGATATCATGAAAGATACAAACAAGCAATTTATGCATGCCACTGTGCAGGAACTTTATTCAGCTTCTGTCTTAAACTGAAATGAAATTTCAATTAGTGAATGCAATCAATTAGTATTATGCAATGGGAGGTAGAGGGAGTGTCACAGAACCAGAAATAGAGTTTATAAACCAAATAGCAACAGCTATAGCTTCATCTGCAGGAATAGAAAGAGTTTATCTTTTGGTTTTGTTCATTTTAGCCATCGTAACAATTTAGGAGTGGACAAAGCATCAAAACTAATATTTTTATACAACTAAATAAATGCTCAGAATTAATTTTCTTAAAAATGTTGCATATTACCTGAGCAATTATTTTACTTTTAGTACTACGTATAGTTAAAAAAAGAAAGATACCTTTACTGAATTCTATGTTTTCTGTTTTGAAAATAAACCAGGGGGCAGAATCTTTACTCTTGAAGAAGATAAGAAGGAAAAGGGCGGCCGGATCATGACCCTCGAAGTGGATAACCTTATCCTTTAAGGTGAAAATAGGGAAATGAAGAAGGACATAAAAGAGCTGAAAAGGAGGAACACAGTGCTTGAGAAAAAATCCAAGCAGTCTGATAAAAGTACAGCTGGATAAAAGAAATTTTTTTCTAATATTTCATACCAAATTTAATCTTATACTATATTTTATGCTATGATTACCATCGTTTCTTATCCTCATATAAATAACAGCCAATAATCAAGTAACCCACAAGTTTCAACAATGAAACTTGCGCCAAGGCATAACTTAATATGTTTTGATAATGTTTAACATGCAGGGAAAGGCTTTGTTGTGACAAGGCTGAACTTGATCCGGTTACTTAAGTGTTTTACTGATTAATACGCATTTCCAGGGAATGAAAAAACAGAAAAAGTCAACAATGATCTCCAAATACTGGAGTTTAGGGTTATTCCACTGGAGTTAAGGTTACAATTTCAACTATTAAAATATCGCCAAACAAGGCAATGGCTTTGTTCAAATGTAGAAAGCAATTTTTACCTGTCGTACCTTGACCGGCAATTTTCTAGTACAATTACAGTAAAATCTGTAAAGTTGACCACCTGTCTAAGTTGATCTCCATTTTCAGGCACAGAATCAGATCTTAATCATATAATTCACACTCTAAGTTGACCACCTGTTTAAGTTAACTAAAGTAGTGCACCGCAAGTAGTCAACTTACACAGGTTTCACAGTAACAAAAAAAATAGTATACCTTTATTTTAAAATATAGAAATCAATATTTTGTGTACACCGTTGTACATTTTCCAAAAAATATGCAAATAAAACAGAAAAAAATCGAAAAAAATCCAACAACTTAAATTTAAAGAATCATGATTATTTTCAGCCCTGGGTGGAATAGAGCAAAATATATAACAACGGGTTGGGAAAAGACCAATAAGCAACTACTTATGGATTAAAGGAATTATTTATGTCACTATTAATTATGTTGTTTTTTCTACCACTCACCACATGTACAAGTTAACAATATGATAATTTTGAGGCAAGAAAGAGCATTAAATTAAGAATTTTAAATCTTTAGTTTTGAAAAAAAAAAACCGACTTATTTTACTTTCCTTGTCGGAGGGTGAAATGCGAAAAGCTGTAGAAATTTTACTTTGTAACCATATTGTTGTTGTTACTCAGCTGTTAACCACAATAGCTGATTTAGGGTAAAAAAAAAAGAGGGCTAAAATGGTTGGTATTTTGCACAAGATAAAAAGTTAAATTTGTGTGCTAGTTACCGTTGCTTCACCATCTGTTACAGCCTCTTTCAAAATTATATTTCATTCTTGAGTCTGATGATTTAGATGCTTTTAAATGCTCTTGAAACTACATTGAAGATTCAGAAAGAGATACAAACATAAAATTTGGTGATATTGTGCTTGTGAAACATGACAGTAAGTCAAATGCCTACACTGCTGGACACAGATATGTGATCCAAAGAGGATTAAAAATACTGAAATGGCATGGCTGTGTGAGCTAACACTTTTAATATATTGCACTACACTTATGAAAAATGAAAGCTCTTCCACGTATCTTTGTATCTATATAGCAAACTACTTTAATTGGATAAATGAAACTGGAACATGTTGAATTTAGCTTCCAATGCCCTTTCTTTTTTATGCACAGTATTTTGCTCTCAAAAAATACTGAATTCAGTAAAAATACTGAAAAATCGCATGTCTGTGGACAGTTAAAAATAGGCTGAATAGATAGCCAACACTTCAGTTTGACGACATAAGAAATGACATTAACTTGATACACTCAAGTCTCCACATCATTCAGGACCCTTGTTTTCCAGTCAAATCACCCCCCTCTGTCAAAACAATTTTGGACTACTCAAACTCTGCAAAATAAAGGAACCAAAGAACACAATTAAAAGGAAAGGCATGGATAAAATTTTTAGCCTCTGGAGGCCTTATTCATTTACTGCCTACTCCAACGGTTTTTCAGCAACGCAAATCGAATCCAACTTAACATGTGAAATTAAAGCAATCAGGACAGCCTTCCTATAAACCTTAAATGGAAAAACAGCCCTGAGGGTGTTGTTCTGTTCTCAGATTGTAAATCTGCTCTGGAAGCCATCAAAGAACAAAAAATTAGGCTCATTAAAAAAATCCTCTTCTGTTCTCTATTGGTGCAATGGTCAAATCATGAATCCTTCAGCGGATCACGGCTCATGCTGACATCGAAGGGAATGAGAGGGCCAATTGTATTGCCAACGAATCCAGAACACTCGAGTCACTTCTTTTTTAGTCCCCTCAGTTTCATGAACAAACGTTTTTTTGTAAATATGAAAACAAAAGTCAGTAAAAGAAATCTATTTTACACATTTAAAACATAAGTCACCCTGTCACTTACTTATAAAAAGGGCAAAAAAGAAATCAGCAGTCAACTCGATCGCTGCAGAAATGAAGTTTTTACAAGTAAAACTTAGCAGGTAATACATAACTTAGATGATAATACGTAAAGATTTTGAACAAATTTAAAGTGCAGGCGATTTCTGAAGACTGGCGACAGAACAAACAAATTTTACTTGTAAGCAATACTTTAAAAACTTGGTTTTTCACGATAAAATGCTACAAAAACGTAATGATATTCTCATGCGGAAGTTCACTTAACATGCTGACTTCTCACAATGGAGATATGCTCGTGCTTGTATGCCCCATGCTTGCGCTTGCATGCCTCTCACCACTCTCACTCGCTCCTGTCACTCACTCTGTTTTACGCAGTTACAGGTAAACAGCAGGTGAAAGAGAAGAGCATGTGGGGAGGAAAGAGAACGCCTCGCACGAACTAAGTTCAACAACCTCATTCGTCTGACGTCACTGCGGCTCTAAACACAGCCATCTTAACACAAGGCCTGCGCGCTCATTCAACATGGCCGCCGGTGAAGGCTGTTTGTTTACATCGCATAATAGCTCTACCGTGAATAAAAATTTAGATTTTTTTATAATCCATTAAAAAAGCAGTTGATTTTTACATGAAATACTCCGATGCATCTCTCAATTAAAAATTTATATTATTCGAGTTTTAATATCAACACAAATAGTTCTTAAATAGTAAACTAAATTAAAATTCATGCATGAAACATTAAATATTATATTCGCAATAAATATAGATAATGAATAAAAATGAAAATTTATTTTAATGGGTAAAAAGAAAATACACTTAAACTTTAAATCATAATGCAAAAGAAAGTACGAAATAAATTTTGCTTACTGTAAATTGGAAAATGATTTGAGATAAACGGGAAGTGCATATTTCTTATTCATAAACCAATAAATATTTTGCATTTTTCACACGAGTGATTTACAGTAGTATTGATTTCCTTTGATAAAAATGCAGACAATGAAAAAAAAAATAAGATGGAATTAAATAAACCAACATTTAGCCATATTTATAACTGTTACAAACAAAAGAAACAGCATACATTTTTGAAAAAAAATCACTTCGATACCCAATAAAATTTACTAAACATCTGAACAATTGAAACAAACTAAACAATTAGTATAAAAGGGTAATGCTGATGCATAAATTTCAGAGCAAAAAATAAAAAAATATAATTAGATTTATCATAAGTTATCTATTTACTGTTTTTTTTTTTTTTTTTTTTTTTTTTGAGCAGTTATTCAACAGTATTTTATAAATCGTTTGCATTATAATTCTCAAAACAAAAAAATGTTGTGAGAGCTAAGCTTGTTATGGTCATGTACCACATTTTTAATGCATGGCTCAAGCAATCAGGTATGAGCCATGTCAGTAATAGTTGTTAACAGCTTTAATTCATTTTCATTTAATATGAATTCCTCCTTAAAAAATCTACAACATTTTAAAATACAGTTATACAAATAGAAGCTGGATTTAAAAGAAAAACAGTTAGTGTTTTTCAAAAGTAGCGATTTAATGTATCTATTAAACTGTACTCTTCATAGAATTCATGTTAAAAAGCTCCTTGAAATTTCAGTTATAAAAAATAATTATTTACCAAAGTGAGGGAAAAAGCTTCGTCATTAAAAACGAAAGTAATAAATGTGTATTACATGAAAAAAACATAAATAAAAATGTGTACCTTTCAATAAGAGTACAGTACCTTACAGGAATAAAAAAGCTTTAAAAGTTAAATCAGTTGGTCTTTTTAATGGACCGCGATCTAATGTATATTAAACAGCACTCTTCTGCCGATTCATTTAAAAATTTCATGGAAACAATAGTTACAAAAAATAATCATTACACGAAGTGAGGGCAAAAAAGCTTCTTCATTAAAATCGAAAGTGGATAAAAAAAAATGTAGCAAGAAAAAAACATACATAAAAATGCGTCCTTTACAGGTAAAAAATCCTTAAAATATTATTTAACAAGTACAGTAAAACTCCTCCAGTACGGACACTAACAGGACAAAATTTTTTGTCTGCAATAGAGGGGTGTCTGCAGGACAGAGGTTTAATAATTTTATTTAACTTAGAATCGAGAAATTAAATACTGTCCGCATAGGGGTATCCGTTAGGAGGTATTTTACTGTATTTATTTTTTATTATCAATTCTGCTTAAAAATAAGCATTGGTAATCGCACTTACCTTCTTAACATATTTTAATCCAACAATAGTAGCTTCAAATATGTTTGGAGATGTTAAACATTTGATACGTTAAATTTCCACCACCTAAGTATCCCAACGGCTTATAATGTAAGCTCATGACATAACGATTTAGCACAGTCAAATACAAAGAACAAAAAAGGAAACATCATTTCAAGTCTCCATAAAGACAGTTGATAACGTATTCACACATTTGGAATAAATATTACTTTGCTATTTGGTACTAGAGTTGTAAGATGAAATATAATATTGCATCCGCAACGAGCAGCTAGTTGAAGTCCACAGCACTGTTTGAACTCAAGGGATTTTCCCGCTCATCGCCTGCTTGAAGTCACGTGACATCGATTGCGCAATACAGCACGTAGGCCTGATATATAGAAGGCTGTGCTCTAAATATGGCTAGACGTGATAGATTCGCAACTTCAGTGCTCGAATATGCTACCTTGCGGTGATTTTCAAAACTACCGAAAAAGGTAAAATATTTTGTTCCCCATGTGTCTATTGAAGTAAACAGACAGTTTGTTTTGAATATTTAACTACGCATTCGATATGTCTTAGGTTGCGTTCGAAGAACCTCACCAGTCTACCGGTAAGTAACCAGTTACTAACCGCAGCGTTCTATGATCAACCGGTTACCGCACCGGTTACCATTCTAAGCAGTTGATTAGTTGATTGGAGCACGTGATCATTAGCTGTCACGTGATTAACTTACCGGTCGCTACCAGTCGTGCTCGTCGAACGCACTCTTAGATTGCTTTCAGCAATAGAAATCGTTTTGTCCCTAAATAGTATTCTCGAGCTCGAGCTTCTCAAATCATGTTAGTTTCCATTATTTCCTCCCAAAAAGTGAGCTGATTGGCAAAAATGCAAACAGAAGACAAACTTCTAATAAATAATTTTCGCATTGGCATTAACAACGAATATGCTTGTTTGTTCGAAGCATTCTTTTGAAAGAGGATAAAATTTTACCTGGTAACATTTTTTATTGTTTTGTGTGAACTTGTATAGGAAGGAATTTTTTTTATCTAAAGCTCAAAAAGAGCATTGGCTAACATAAGCTGAAGATTTAGAGCTTTCATTTCCAACTAATTGAAAAATAATTAATTTAACTCACCTTATTTTACTGCAGCATTTAGTTGTACAGTATGCAAATTACACTCTTGAAAATATAATTGCAGAGCGAAATGAAAATTGGTTTTTCAGAGAAAGAATGCTTTGAATTTGAACCAGCAAGAATAAAAGCTGAGAATTTTAATCCCCAAAATAGAGCGCCAACTTTACTTTATTGCTTACATTATCGGCTGAAGAGCTTCGCCAAAAATTTGCTTAGGGCAAAGTTCTAGTATTGTGCTGGAATTCACTGGTTCATATCGGTTAAACCATTTTTAAAATGAGTAGATCAAAAAGGTGTGAAGATTGCAGAATTTAATCAGTTAAAGAAATAATGGAAGATCAATAAAAAATAAAAATACCACAATATATCCCTCAGAATTTTATTGATGATTGGCATAGCATGACAGAATTTTATCATTTAGCCATTTAAGTTCATCATTTATTATTAAGTTATTACATCGCTTTTAACAAAGAATATTATCTTCCTCTTTTGATAATAATCAATCGTATTGTCATATAATTCAATTATCTAGCACTAAATGTTCTTCTTGTCACAATGAAAATGTAGTTCCATCAAGAATTGATAAATATCGTCAACATCGTGGAAATGGCTACTTAAGAACTACGAACTACGTGATTCGCATTAATTTCTAACGTTTGATAAGGCTTCAAAAAAAAAAAGTTCTGTTGAAATCTTCAGTTCGCGCATAAGGCTGAATATTTGAAAATAAATATTCAAAATTTCAAAAATAAAACAAAATTCCTTTTTTTTTTTTTTTTGTCTTTTTTTATAGTGCAACAGCCAAAAATTATCAGTATGGCGCAGGGACGGATACAGAAGAATCTTTCGGGGGGGGGGGCCGGGAAATTGAGTAGCACCTCCTCCCCACCGCCACAAATGACGTATCATAACAAAGTTTTCATTACTTGTTTTTTTAATTTTTTTAGGATCCCTTCAGACTAATGATCTACTTCTAAGTACATAAATACTATCCACTAATATACTTTGAATGTGGACGTAAAACATCGTTAATGTTTCAAAGCAATAAAATACTAAACCAAATATAATGTCACAAAAATGCTATACAACGAGCTGTTTTAATTAGGAACAATGTCATAACGCTTATAACACGAGGGCAAGGTTTACCTATATACCCATACACATTAAACTTATATACCCATACCTCATTCGAGTATTTATAAATTATTTCATAATATTTTAACTACAAAATATTAATTAAGAAAATCATGGCTGTTAAACATATAAGTTTTACTGAAAAATTTAGGACAATTTATGTGTGAATTTCAAAGCAGTTGCTGATTTGTTTTTGAAGCCATGATACATTTGAGATAATATAGTGAGATTACATGCCGTCTCCATTATTATAATGGTTTTCCCAAGAAACTACGATAAGATTTCTTTCACCTTGCATTTTTTAAAATGCTATGGAGAAGTAAATTAAAAAATAGTGAATAAAAGAGTTAAATAAATTCATCCTTTTGGGGCGGGGAACGTGTCCCGTGCCCCTCCCCTTAAATCCGCTACTGGTATGGCGTGGTTTGAACCTAAAAAATACTTTATAGCTATTACATAAGATCTTCAGTTCGCGCATACGCATTAAGTTGAGCTAATATCGACTAATATTTGAAAACGTGCGATATACAATAATCAGGGCTGCGGGCCGACTCCGACTCCAGAATTTTGAAACGTTCGACTCCATTTCCAGCTTTTTTAATAGTTTTCATTTATTTTTCAAACCCCCCCCCCCCATGGAAAGGGGGGAAACCACTAAACAGAGATTGAAGTGTTAATTCCTTTTTATGAAATTTTCGCGCTGTGTTTTATTGTAAACCTAAGATTCATACAACGTTAAAAATTCAATTTGAAAATCAAAATATCCATAAGTTGCGATTTCTAAAGTGAGATTACTTCAAATCCCATTTTAAAAAAAAAGTTGAATAGGATTAATTTGCTCCACTTTAATCAGGGATGCCCCCACTAAGAGCAAGGGCGCACCCCCCTAAATGTCAAGATAACCCACCTCGCAAAAAAGCAAGAGCCCCCTAAAAATTTTAATCGCACAGTCTGCGCGATGACTACCCCCCCCCCCTCCAGGTGGGCACCCCTGCTTTAATGTTTAACAAATCGATGTTGAGCAAATCCTTTGTTTTCAATTTTTGAAAGCATCTTGAGGAGTGAGAGAAAGAGTTTTGTTAAGTCACTTTGTTGCTAAGACAAAACCATTTTCTTGAGAGGGGTGCCCCCCTCTCGGGTGATACCTATCTGGTGGGTGACACCTCAATTTAATTTCAGAGCTTATTGAAATTGAAATACTTTAATTCTGAAAAATTTCCCCTACAATAAATCTTAAATTTCATCTAAAAAAAATTCAACAAAAATATTGCACTATATTGCGGAAAAAGGTAGGATACATGTACGTCTGGAGCACATTTTACACAAAATGTGGCGGTATACAGCTTCGTACAAATAGCTTTTACTATACCTACATTTCTTGGCTCAATTTTTTATTTTAATTTTATTGGCAGCTTCAGAATCAAACTGTTCAGAACAAAACTGTTTGCTGACAGTTGCTATCAGTTAAATAAAGTTAGGAAATAAGCAAACTAGTAGACGGCAGGCGTTGGTAGCTGTTGCAGAAAGTGCGATAAACAAGCAAGCTAGCTTGTTTTCATAATGGCTGTTATTTTCTTGTTAGTAAGCTTTTATGCATGTAATCAAATTAATTAGAGGTCAGTTTTTTAAAAAATGCAAGGAAAGTCAGTGAAAATTAAAGAAATATTTAGTTCTTGAAAGGTAAATTTTGTGTTATATTGATTGAAAATGTTTGAATTAAAATCTTGAACTCTTTGTTCCTTGCGTGATTTGATTATTAAAAACTTTGGGCAGTAGTTATCTGCACTGGAGACTTCTGCCAAATGAGTCGCCAGGCAGTCAGCCACCTCTTTGTGATCAGATAAAAGTTGACCATTTTTCTCCAGAATGGGAGCACAAGACGTATTATAGTTACCAGAAATTTTTTAAATTTTACCCCACACTGTCTTAGATGGGGTGGGCGTCGTGATTGTGCTGACATATGCCTACCACGAGTCCCGTTGGCTTTTTCGTCGAATCCTCCGAAGTTCCGCACGAGCTCGTTTAAGTGCCACAAGATTTTGTGTGGTCGGATACCGACGAAAAGCGCTTCATGTTTTTTTTTTTTTTTTTTTTTTGTGCCTTATGACCCTCCTGTCAATCAAAGTTCCACCGAGGTTTAGGAAAATTGATCCTAACTTTAGTGATTCTTGGAATAGCAACGTTGGCTGGCGTTAAGATAATGTCGGTTACTCGGCTTACCGCTTCATCTATATCAATATTAGTCACGTCTTCCTATGTATTTCTGCCAACTGGGTAAATGCTGCCCAATCAGCTCGATCAATGCGAAGCTGAGCTTGCTGATGCTGCTGATGGCCGCAGCGTCCAGTAGAGGTTATCCTGATCGGAAAGTGGCCACTGGTGTAGAGACCACCTTCCACATGAAAATTCCAACGTGGCAGAAAAGAAGGTGAGCATATTACGAGATCGATGGCATGGTAAGACTGGGTAGGTAGATGAAAATAAGTGTTTTCACCGTTATTAAGAACGCAAAGGTCATTGTCTTCGATAAAATTTTCAATTGTTAAACCTCTACCATTGGAGTCTGGACTCCCCCAGAAAGGATTATGGCCATTGAAATCCCCCAAGATGACAAATGGGGGAGGAAGTTGATCAACCAGTGTCTGCAACTCCACGCTTTTCAAGTCGTAAGAAGGTGGAACATATATAGAACAAACTGTGAAAAGCGAGTGAAGGTGAACTCACGCAGCTACTGCTTGCAGGGATGTGTTGATATTGAGCTGGTTGGATGCATAATCATTAAAGATTTGCAATGCCACTCCTCCACGACGACGGTCTCCTGACAAGCAGTGCTTGCGGTATATGTCAAAACCTTTCAATCTTGTTTTATCAACAGGGGACAGAAATGTTTCTTGCAGACAGAATATGGCCGGTTGGTGATATTCGACAAGATCTTTTATGTCCGTGACATTATGCGAGTAACTCTTACAATTCCAAAAAAGAATGCTCAAGGCCATGAAGAGAAAAGAAAGGAGAAACGGCCAGAAGAAGAAAAAGCAGCTCAAGAAGGAGGATGGTCGGTCCACCCCTCATCGTCAGATGGCGGAAGATCTCCGAATTCGACATCCTCATCTTCCTCTTGGGAGGAGGTTGTTGGTATTTTTCGATTTGGGATGTGGTCAATTTTACTTTCTTGCTAGAATGTTAAAAATTCCTCTTTTTTAAAATTATGAAATTTTGGGGGCTTTTGGTTAGAGGCTACCCCAATTTTCGCACGTGTTTGGATAAATTTCTTTTTTTCCACTGTTTGCTTTTGCTTTTGCTCCGTTGATTTGATGAAAATTAACGTAGCTGAGTAACTTGTACTCGGATTTTGTGCAATTTGTATTTTAGTTTCGTTACAATTTTTTGGTGGTGGCGTAGAAGTATTGAGCTGTTAATTTTTGATTTAGGGGAATTTGTTAATTTAGAGCTGGTTATTGTGTTAATTTGAGGGTCTGTTTGTGTACTGGTGGAATTGAATACTTTTCTTACTGCTGCAGCATATGAAAGTCCAGCTGAAGGTGTACGAGACTGAACTATTTTTTGTGCGTCTGGGTATGATATATTCTGAGTAGTTTTGATTACCTGTATTTCTTTTTCAGAGAGCCATTTTGGGCATTTTCTAGAGTAGGACGGGTGATCTCCTTTGCAGTTGACCACATTTGAATTCCTTTGAGCATTCATTGCTATCGTGGCCCGCCTCAGCACATTTGGCACAAGTTTCTGTGCCACAGCATGACAACTTGGAATGCCCAAAGCGCTGGTATTTTAAAACACCGTAGCGGGTTTGGAATATATGGTCTAACAGGGCATGAGAGATATCCAGCTTTGACACGTGTAGGGAGGATAGGCGTACTAAGGGTCAGAATGACTTGTTTTGTATTCTGCATTAAGCCATTGCGTTTGATTATGATCCTCTTCACTCCACTTACGTGTTGGTTCTTCATTTCTTCTAGAATTTCCTCCTCTGGTGTAAATAGAAGGTCTGGCTCCGAAATGATTCCCCGAGAAAAGTTTAATGTAGAGTGGACTGTAACTGTGCAAAGATAAGGACCTAATTGTTTAATAGCTAGTATGAGTTGAACTTGTTTATTATCTTTTATTTCTACCAAAAGCTCGCCTGTTCGTCTTTTTTTACTGATCTAAATTCGCCGATTAGATTTGCAAGAGCTTTGTTAATTTGAAAAGGAGATACAGCAGTAAATGTGAGGTTTTCGTTTCTTTTGATAACAAAAAAAATTGCGGAGGTATACTATTTATTCTGACGCTCCCCACAAGGGGGAGAGGCATTCTTTATGTTGTTATCCATAAATTAACCTGAGAACTGAGGGGGGGGAATGGGGTCTAGCCCCTGTGTAGCCCCCCTGCACAGGGGTAAAGGCTTATACACCAGGGTTCGCCTGCTATCCCTAACGTCAACCGTTTGAGGCACCGACTACCCCCGGTACCACGCAGCCACGGGCACGGTAGAGACACCTTGGCTTAGGGGTTTTTGTCTGAATTTGGTAAGTGTGATGAGGGAAGGGGAAGGGAACAAAAAGTCCCTTCCCGCCGATATTCTGTTTGAGCAACTGGGGGTTCACTACTCCTCCCAAGAGATCGCCCCGAACTCACCACACCGCAAGCCCCCCCCCCCCCACCACGACAAGGTAAACGGACACGGGGGGACCTCCCAGAGTAAGAGCTCTCTCAAAAATGAGAAAAATACCCCTCAAAACGACCCCGCTTGAGTTCTTTTGATTGATGCTAATCCTATGCATTTAGTGATGATTTTGCTTCGCTGTTTCTATTTTTAATTATTAGAAAAGCAAATACATACATTCTGGTATTTTAATTAAGTATTTGTTATTAATAATTTCTTTTATTAACTAATGTTAAGTAATTATTCAGTAATTTATTTTTTAGTTTTTTGTACCCGCCAATCGATGAAATCAAAAGAATATGTTTTGCGCTGTGTTGGAGTATGATATGAAAGCGGTGGAGCTTCGATCCTGTACCCTATGAAAAAACTCTGTGTGCGCCACCATATGACCTTGATTTTTTTGCAAAGCTTTAACTTTGCAGAGTTCCAGGACAGTGGCGTAGCTAGACCCGACTTTCGGGGGGGGGGTTACTTCTTATATATATATATATATATATGTATAATCGCTTGGAATTTTTTCCTTTTCTTCTTTTTTTTTTCTTTCTCTTCTCTCTTCTTTTTTTTTTGACTAACTTTTCGGGGGGGGGTTGTCCCCAAACCCCCCCCCCTTAGCTACGCCCCTGTTCCAGGAGCCTGTCTTGTTCACGAAATTTTGCGCCTTATGAAGTATTTCAACTTTAAATCATTGACGTTTGGTTCGTTTCATATAAAATTCACAAAATTTTCAGCTTGTGAAATCCCAGATATCTTCATTTAACGAAACATATACTTCTACAGTCTTCAGTTTGTGTTCAGTTTTACTGCCTATTCATCAGAAAAAACAGAACATTCATTAGCAATGTAAAATAACGCAATAATTCAAATGAAAAAGGTTGAACTTATGCACACAAAATTTACGTTTTCTCTTGTGGTAAGTATACACCCTCTTTACCTCGATAACATTGTATGTCTTATAAATTGTAGTGCATTTGTGACTACGTTCTGGATCCGGTCTCTGATATAGAATTATTTTCAAAAGCGTAAGCATATCAAACCTAAATTATTCATTTCCCCCAGAATTGTTCAGAGGGATGCATCTAAAATGATATTTTTCTTTATCAATAGCAGCTGCACACATTTCTAAGTAGAATAATGGAAGTACACTGTTAAAAAAATTTCCTGAAAATAACGGAGAAAGTACCGGCAGCAAAATTGCCGTAAATATTACGTTTACGTTCAATGATTTTCCGTGATTTAACAGAAGTTCCATTTCTTATTTCTCCGTAGTTGTAGTTTTCCGTTTATATATTTCCCGTGACTGAACGAAAATTCTGTTTGTTATTTTTCCGTTTATTTATTATCTTTCTGTGTTTTAACAGAATTGATGTTCTTTATTTTTTCATTGCGATATTTTTTCACTTTCCCGTATTTAACTGAAATTACAATCTCGATTTTCTATCTACACTATAAAACAATTTTCTTAAAATAACAAAAAAAAAAAAAAAAATCCCCTGTATTTCTCTTTTTTCTATTGACAAACTCTTTCATTTGTCATTTTTCTGTTATTTGATTTTGCCAGTATTAAATTTTCTGTGAATGGTACAAATAAAATTAATTTAACATTAGGTTATTCACAAAATAATGCTGTAATTTCATACACACACAAATCGTTATACTTAAAATAAAACCCTGTGCAAGAATTTAAAATATTAAAAGTAAAAAGATTTTATTTTCAAAAAATATTTAAAAAGTTATGTCAAGTATTGACTTTTTGTTTCAGTAAAAATTTAGTTCTTTAAAATGATATATAATACGGATATAGTTAACTATTCTAAAATTATTACTTTTTTTTATTTGCATTTGTTACTCAAAGATTTTTTAAATTAACATCTGGAGAGAAAACTTACCTAACATACCGAGCATCCATATCAACTTCAGATGAGTCAAATTAATCAAATAGTACTAGCAGAAAAATTGATGGATTTGAATAAGACACCAATTATCTCTGCTGATACTGTTCGATACTCCCTTCGTGGTACATTGTCTGGGGGTGGCATGGAAAAACATACATGAAAAATATAATATTTTTTTTTGCAGAATATGTCAAATAAAATGCTATTAAAAACAGGTTGACGTTATCATATAATAATATACCTGATAGAGAGTACCGCATATCTATTGTGTTTAAAAACAGAATCATTGACATGCACGTGAAGAATTTTTGGTTCAAATGCTACATTACCCCCCCCCCCCCAATGATATCCAAATTTTTCATTCATTGGAATCGCAACATAGATTTTTAGTACATAATCATTATTAAATAAGCATATATCAATATCAATCAGTTCGTTTTACCCGAACTGTTTTTCCAAGAAACTTGCAATAATCTCAAATAAGTTGTTGGATAAGATCCTAATAAATTAAATTAAGTACCTATTGTTTCCAAAACTTTCATTGTATTTTCAAAGATCAACAATACACCTTTATTTAGAGATTTAAAATAGTTACTTTCAGTATTCCAAACTGTGAAGTGAACCCCCCCCCCCCCCCCCAAAAAAAAAAAAAAAAAAACTGAGTGATTTTTCCTATTGCTCGCACACTGCGATAATCTCCGGTATAGATACGAAATTTCATTTAGCGTATTAATGACTTTCAAGAATGCAATGCGTAAGAGCAATAAAAAATAACTCTATAATAGTTGTATAAATTCTAAATAAACTATCATCGGAATTCTATCAAATGCATATTAGCAAGAAAAATACATTTGTATATTAACATGTACAAAGATATTCAACAACACTTACATATGACCAGCGGTGCTAAATGTATCTCCAGTGCATCAGGATACAACTAATCCAATAGGCTTTATTTTAAATTGATAACACGAGATCCTTAAACTATTCTCACTGCTAGAGCACACAATATGACTAACGAATAGAATTGTTTAAAGTATTGAGCAAAATATTAAAAGCACAAAAATATTCTAATACTGACTCAGTAAAACCCACATCAAATCACCAAGGCGATCAAAACACATCTGCCAGTCTAAAAATGGCGCGAACATTTTTCCAAACCTACAAAGCTCAAAGGCGTATAAACAATTTCGACATACGAGTATATTACTCTCCAGACATGAAATAGCAAGCTATCTATTTTGTCTACAGCATCTGAGTTGTTATTCTAAATATGCTTTTAATTAGCAAAATGTAACAGTGCGATTAATAAGCACTATATATAAGTGATGTTTATCATGACTTGAAGACTAATCAGAGCAAAGTACAGTACAGCGGCAACCCTAGAAATAGAAAAATTCCGTTTTCGTCGGGATGTTTACGTTGTTGTAAGGAAAAAATACATTTTGAAGCATTATAGAAATATTCTGTTAAAATCAGTCAGAAGACTACCTGAATTTTCAGTTTTTTTTAACAGTGTACCCGGTGCATGCAGGGTAGTGCACAGAAATTTTGCCCCTCTCCGTATCCCATATTTACCCCTATAGCGCCCCACCCCACGCCTATTTTTAAAAATATTGGTCCCTCTTCAGGCTCGGGTTGACAGGTGTCCCTTCTCCCTCCCTCAGTAGTGGCCCTAGATTTTGCGGGGCCCTGGGCAAATATTTTTTTCGGGGCCCCCAATTAAAAAATATTAATGATTGTTTTAATAATAGAGATGTCCATCGCAAGAGTAATGACAACCCCCCCCCCCCCCACCAACGAACGAGACCCTTCAAAAAAGTGAGAATAAATTTCTAGAAACAATCTCTTAAAGATTTCAACACCTCAGTTTAAGCCATGCCTTCCACCTGGTGTACACTCCTAATAATTTATAAATTAAACGAATGCATATTGATACAATTTTATCCTAATTGTACCTGATAAAAATTAACTTATATATATATATATATATATATATATATATATATATATATATATATATATATATATATATATATATATATATATATATATATATATATATATATATATATATATAAGCATTTTTTCTCGATATAATCCCTACATGTATACATTTTATCATTGCCTTTGAAATTTTTTTGAAAAATAGGTGTAAATTTCTGCGTTTTAAGACCTTAAAAAACGTAATTTAGGGCTAATTCCAAGAAAGAATGCTCAAGGCTATGAAGAGAAAAGAAAGGAGAAACGGCCGGGAGAAGAGGAAGCCACTCATGAAGGAGGATGGTCCGTCCACCCCTCATCGTCAGATGGTGGAAGATCTTCGAATTCGACATCCTCATCTTCCTCTTGGGGAGGAGGTTGTTGGTATTTTTCGATTTGGGATTTGGTCAATTTTACTTTCTTGCTAAAAAGTAAAAAGTCCTCTTTTTTAAAATTATGAAATTTTGGGGGCCTCAGTTTAGAGGCTACTAGAGTATTGAGCTGTTTATTTTTTATTTAGGGGAATTTGTTGATTTATAGCTGGTTATTGTGTTAATTTGAGGATCTGTTTGTGTACTGGTGGAATTGAATATTTTTCTTACTGCTGCGGCATATGAAAGTTCAGCTGAAGGTGTACGTCTGAGTAGCTTTGATTACCTGTGTTTCTTTTTCAGAGATCCATTTTGGACATTTTCTAGAGTAGGACGGGTGATCTTCTTTGCAGTTGATCACATTTGAACAGAGGAAAAACTAGCAATTCTTTGCTTCTTAGAAATGCTCTGTTGAGGGAAGGGACAAAAACAAGTGAAATAAATCTAGTAGCAAGAGTGTTATTTATGAAGATGAGAGATAAATCTTAGAGCAAGTACTCCCATTTGCCTTTGGTCCCTTAATAGCCCAATGCACACGAGGATCCCAAAACTATATACCGTATTTTCCGGCCTAAGCGCCGCTGCGCTTACGAGAAAAAAGTTTAAAAATTGCCAATGTGGTGGGTACAGCAGGTGCGGCGCATACGATGTTTTTTTTCTTTTTTACAGTTCATAACATTTTACAGAAAATAAAGTATTTTGAAAAGAAGGAAAATAAAATGTTTGGAACTTTCTTCGAAATAATCGGAATTATGTTCAAAATGTGTTATGAACAAAATTTTCCTTTAGAATTTCTAGTAGCATTGTGAAACACGCTTTTCCTCCCCAAGCGATTAAGTATGCAAAAAAATGATGAATTCACAATAGGCGTGTCCCGCCCTTTTCGCACAGTTTAGCTTAAATTATGCCAGAATGTGTTTTATTGCTTTAGTTTTTAGTTAAAAGGATTCAGCTAAAATCAGAAAAATGTCAAAGTTTTCGAGTATAGATCGGGAAAAATTGCGGAATTTTATTTTGCGGTAAAGTCCGAATCTCTTGCTTTAAGCATAGCTGTTTGGAAATTTAAGCGAGTTTATACTGTAATTATTTCAAAGTAAGTTCATAACTTTTTTAAACATCCATAAAGGCTATCATTCATAGTTTTTTTCATGTGCAATGTTGTCGGATTTAGGGTAATTAACTATCAGTAAGTATTTTGTAGTAAGTTACCGCCCTTTGAAATATTTAATCTGTTTAAATTGCGTTCCAGATATCTTCAAAAACAAAAACAAAACAAAAAAAAAAAAAAAAAAAAACTAACAGAAACAACTTTTTTTATATTGTTTGTTAAACTTATAGCGCGGCGCTTACGCCGGGTGCGGTGCAAACTTCCTAAAATACGGCAAGTACGAACTCGCTGGCCCCATATGATAAGCTTTAAAGCCACAGGTGCTTTTGTGATTTGATATGACCACCGAAAAAAAAAGAGGAAAAAAGAAACACTTAGCCATATGAAAAGAATTTCACAACTGAAAAAAATAATAAGGCAATTAAAACAAAATTAACAAAAAAAAATAAATCAGACGTTTTAACCCTCCTGGCGGCGAGCCCGAATATATTCGGAAATATTTTTATATTAAAAGCGGCAGGCTACGAATATGTTCGGAAACTTTTTCGTACTGAAAACGGCAAGCTACGAATATATTCGTAGCTGCATTTTTCGCTTCCCCCTTCGGTCACTCTAGCGTGTAATAGGAGGTGTGGTAGACTGTCCTTCAATTTGAATGGGAGGCGTGTTGCTGTCTGGCGTTGACGGAACCCACCGTGACCCAATATAGCTTCTCTCAAAATATCACTACAATGAATGGCGCTTTTAAGTACTTTTAACGTTATTTTGTTACTTCATTTGAAACATACGCACGTGTGTTTAAATACAACGTCATTTAATTAGGAAAATAGGCATAATAAAACTTGAATGTGTATTAAAGGGGTGGGGGGAGGGGGAGAGGACTATATGTACATACACAATTATAAAATTTTATGTGACAGGTACAACTCTTCCGTCATACATGATATTTTCTCAGTTTCTCTCTTTTAACCGAAGTTTTGGGGGTAACTGGTCTTGGCTATGAAGCATTTTGCGATAAACAACTTAAATTTTCAATCCAAGCGTAGATTCAAATACTATAACTAGTAGTTCTGAAAAAATAACAATATTAATAATAATGAGAAACTAAAACTGGAAACTAAACATAGGAAAAACAAAAGCCTTACTTATAAGTATACGAAAAATACATATCTTCTGTATGTAATGAAAACATCATGTTGTTAAAGATTTGAACGAATTTTTCTTGATCGTTTTAGAATGATTTCTGAACCTAATTAGTAACTAAACGACTAATTTCTTTTCGATGCGAGTCAGCTTATTTTTTCACCAGCATGGGTCTTACGTGAAAAAATGGTGTTTAGAAAAAAATAAAAATGTTACTAACTCAAAAATCGAAATTTTTACGAGGGACGTATATTACTTCACATGTCAAGTATCACAATTTTAAAGACAAAACAGAGAGCTAAAAATGTGCTAGAAAAAAACTTCTGTTAAAGTATTATTTTCTTAATCTATGATTGAAGTGAGGGCGTTTGAAAAATTATGCGTTTTGTATAAAATAAAATTATAATTTTATTTTATATTTCAATCTATGTTTTTCAAATTTCCATTTATTAATGAAAAAGAACACTGTTGAATCGTAAAACGTTATACCGTATTATATTAGCATCAAGAAATAAATTATTTATATGCAGCAAAGAATGAGCGACATTAATAATAAAATATTTAAAACCATACAGCATCCAACATTCATTTGAATTAAGATATTGTTTGAAAACAAGTCTTCCTTTATAAAGTGGCAAGGATTCATCGACAGCTACATCTTTTTCGGGTACATATACAGATTAAAATTTATTGTTAATATATTTATACACTTCATACATTTTTTTAAGTCCTGGCTGGGGATGATTTCTTAAATCAATGGTATTATTGTCCGTGAAATGAAAAAAATTCATAATCACACTGAACAGTCTTTCAGACATAACTTCTCCAAAAAAAGGGAGTTTTTATCATTTATTTTTGTGTCCAATACCATTTTTGTAATGGATGTCGCATGATGCCTTGTAATAATGCTAGAAACACTCTAATTTCAATCGAGTCGGTTTCCTTCCAGTTCTGTACTCTAGAACGCGGCGTCAATTTATTTTCAATGAAGTCCCGTGCATATCGATTCGTTTCGGTTGATATACAGTTGATAATGTCGTCAGCCAAAAATTCGCAAAGAAATTCAACCGGTGAAGAATGATGCAGTAATATTTTAATCCCCGGATTTCCAGTGAATGGGAAGCGTGGTGGAGGGGGAGCCAAATCTTGGCTGTCTAATCTGACCCAGTCTCTTGCGTCATTTAGTGATGTATCTTTCTCCGTTTCACTATCAGAGAGCGATCCAGAAGACGATGAATCTGAATATTCATTATCTGAACATTCGTCCGAATCCATTTCTTCAAAAAGAACGCAGCAGAGTTGTTTGCTCAAATCAGCAGAGTGGAATATTATGAACAGTATATTCCACTAATAAAGTGCAACTAAGAAACACTTAGTCTTGAAAAAGACTTTTTTTTTTTTTTGTTGAAAAAATATCAAAACTTATCTCAGAAGAAAGGGCAGAAAAAGACTTAGTTAACCGTGATAATCAGTGAATGAAATGGAATCTTGCCTCTTCTCCTAAATGTTTTTTTTTTTTTTTAAATTACGCCCACCAACGTCCTCTCGGACATAAGGCGCCTTGCAGTCCAATACAACAAAGATGCTGTAGCAGAGTGGGGAAGCTCCCTGAAGTCGACATCCTTCAGCACGTCGAGAAGAACGGGGCAATCAAAAAGATGCTCCCCTGTCATTTGCTTAGTCCCTTCACATAGTGGGCACAGCGGGGAACTGGCCAGTCCGATTTTAAAAAGATGGGCTTGTAAGTAATCGTGACCAGTAATGACTTTGACCATTACTTCTCCTAAATGTATAGTTTGTTATCTGTGAATGTTTCTACAATACATGACAAAAGTAGATGCGTAACCTAATCCATCAATAGTAATTTATCAGCACTCAAGTTGTAAGCCTAAACCACATGCGCATTTTCTATTGAACTGATCACAATGCCCCGTTTCCTGTCAGTTTCTTTCCTTTATTCTGGTGCATTTAAAAGAATCACAAGGGACCTGCTCTGTCACTTATTGATTTGCTTACATGAAGTTGGGGGTGAACAACTTTTGCCAAGCATCCATTTCATTGCAGCAGAAGCATTCATTTAAATTTGAAATGGTCTAACCAAAATATTGAATGAAGACATCCTATTTGTAGAAAGAAGGCAGGCTTGGAAGAAACCATACTTTGAAAACAAAATCAAACAATGATCCCTTATCTGTCATTAAACCGATGTTTGATTATAAAGCACTAAAATTTTCATACGCATTATTCGATCTCTAGCTTTGATTATTAAAAACATTCATAAAAGCGAGCATTGCAAAAAATACTGTTAAAGAAATATACATATGAAAAATGGCTTTAAAAGAAAATGAAAATACTTATCATTAAGCAATAATATTAATCTTAGCATTATTTATTGCATAAGTATTCATAATTATATTTGAATATGAACGATAAAAGATTTTAAAATAATATTTCAATAACAATTTTGAATGTTCGACTTAGATAAAAAATGACAAAAAAAAAAAAAAAAACCTCATAAAAATGAGGCAATAGTTTAACTTTCTGAAATTGAAATAAATTAATTACTTATAATAAAAAAGTAGCTTGGATTTAAAGAAAAAAACATACCCTAAACGAAGGGAGGACTCAAGACTTCAAAATGTACTCAAAAAAGAAAAAGGATGCAAAAATAAAAAATATCTATATAAGTGAGATCTCTGAAAAAAGAAAAAATATATATAACATCATTAATACGAATGAAAACTGACATTAAATCATAATCACCCTCTGATATTCTTATATTCAAACTAGCGTTAACATTATGTTAACTTAATCACGATTGTGCCATTCCGCAGCTGCCTTTTTATCCATAATATATATTTTTTATTTTACTTGCAGAGCCCGATCATTCTGATAGTGGTCATGGAGCTCATTTGTATTTCAGGGGCCCCCTAAGGCCCGACTAATATTTTTGAAGAAACTGGGCATGAAATTCATTCTGCCCCCACCCCTCGCCTCCCTATATTTCCTCTTATTCTGAAGCTATAAAATATTTCGATACTTGCGTATTAACACAACCATGCTAAATTTGGTGGTAAACTTTTAATCACAACGTTTAAAAAGTAGAAAAGATACAGTATACGATAATTATATAAGATGAGGTTAAACTTTGCCAGTTTAAAAAATATATCAAACATAACTTTTAATAGTAAATACAGACTAAACTTGGAGTGGTTTCGAGATTTGCAAAATAGATCAATTTTTAAAGGGAATTTTTATCATCAAATAGAAGATTTTTCCCTCGTCTCCTGCATTTGCGAGAATATCAATGACATCATTGTACTCTAGAATCTGAGTGAAATCATTATTTATTTTTAATTAGCATAATAAATTAAGGATATTTTTTCACCCTACCCTGAAATGTAAGAGGAGGGGCCTATGCCCCGAATGCCCCTGCGATAATCAGGCTCTGTTTACTTGATTAAAGAATATGCTCCTTGGAATGTCGAAACACGTGTCTGCTGCTCTTATGACTATTTTTTCATTTTTAACATCACTTATCGCATTATTATTTCACTTATCGCACGAATGAAACAATTTTATTTATAATGTGATGGTTTTTGTTTTCTGTAATTTAGTTCCTTTACGAGTGGAAACTAATATGAATATTTTCCAAAAACGTCTAGCTTCGTAAAAAACGTGAAGCTTCACACCGTTTGAATTTAAGGTTATATATTAGGTTATATAAGGCTATATATAAGGTTATATACCCTTTTTTACATTTTATTATTATTAATATTATTTTTGTTGTTGTTGTCAAAATTGAATTCATTGGCGTACTTATTGTATTAGCAGAATATTGTTTAATAGCAACGATATTTTTATGTAAGCTCATTTCCTTCGCATGTATACGAATAGATTTGGTGAATATACAACACACACACACACAAAAAAAAGAAGTTTTAAAAAAGGTATGGTGTAAAAAGGCATTTGAAGGCCTTAAAACTTAATCGCACTCGCTCATAGCATAAGCTGCCGAGACATTACATATTATGTGAATATGTAGTGTGGTTACTCACACAATGTTTCAGACCATTTTGAAGATACTAGTGAAGTGTATGGAACAAAGTTAAAAGAGTGCCGATATTAGGATAAGAGCATCATTCAGGACAGGACAGTATAAAAAGACATTTCTGATCTTTTCAAAGACACTATTGGACAAAAGATTACTCAAAACAGTCAAACATTGGAAGCTTTCCTGAGTGGAACAAAAAAAAACTTGATTTATTATAAATAACTATTCAATATTATACTTTTGTCAATTGTTTGAGGTATTTCAGCGAAGTTAGTCATCAAACGATTTTAATTTAAGCCAGTTAAGTCTAATTAAAGATATTAAAGTTAAAAAAAGTCATTTATATCGCATAAATAAACCTAATGGACAGAAATTAAAGTCATACTTGTTCTCAATACATAAATATATGTACGATCAATTCAATAAAATGTTGCGTAAAAATATGGGTTCCCTTGTCTCATTATTTAGGAGATATACATTCTAATTTAGAAGAAAAACGAACTATCCTTATGCTTTCAAATAAGATCCATATTTTTCCCCCTTTTTTGTTGAACTAATAGGTTGTAAGTTGCAACTAGGCAGGAAACTACATTTCACAGATTCTCTTTTGTACTAGTCTACTAGTTTGATGAGTAGGTATGCTGTCGCTCACGGCCCTAACCGTCACAGCACGAAGATGAAACTCTGCTCCCCAAAACCGAGAAGTAAGGAAAAACTAGTTTCGAACGCTGTGCGTATTCTTCAAGGCATTTCAAGCACAAATTAGGGGAGCCGAGTTTTAACTGAAGTAGAAATGAAACGGCTGTTACCATTGGGTAGAGTGACTCACGTGACATTTTCTACCTGACTGCATTCCACGTGGTAGTAAATGTTATGTTTTCATATACTTTGACATCAACTACTTTTACATTGATTATATAAGTTTTATTTATAACCATTATAATATAATATATAACAGTACATGCTGCTTCAGCAGCTCACCAAATCAACACATTACACTGCAGTCCATGTTGTTGCCATCTCCTAATGTTATATCCTTTAATTCAAACATGTTGCCATTTCATCAATGATAACAATATTAAATAACATAATATATAAATATACAACATCTCCCTCTTTTCCCATCACATAACAAAATCCCTTAATCGAGAAGGTTTTCTTATGGTACGGCCACTTCTTGTAACATAACCACTTACTGCAACATTCCCATTCCCTGTATCTTGACTATGCATTTCTGTATTATCTCCCCCTTGAAGCTCAATATTTTCAGGATCACTACTATCATACAGATTTTGAAATGAATTTTTCGCTGCCTTAAATGATATGAATTTCGTTTTAGTATATTTCCTCGAACTGTTTTTACTAAATAGGATCTCGGAGTCTTACACTTTTTTATGATTTTAGCTGGTTCCCAATTATTATTAACTATCAAAAGAACACTTTCCCCTTCGTTAAATTCTAATCTTTCTCTTGCCTGTCTATCATAGTAAATTTACTGTTATTTCTCTTAGATTCTAAACTGTCCTTAAAATTTTGTATGATTTTTGGCTGCAATACTGAATTTTTTGTGGGTAATTTTGTACGAAGACATCTGCTCATCAGAACCTGAGCAGGGGAAACATTCATTCCACTAACTGGAGTACTTCTATACTCAAGCAACGCTTCATTTATCTGATCAGTTTCAGTACTAGACTTGCGAAGAATATTTTTGGCAATATCCACCATTTTCTCTGCAAACCCATTTGATTTTGGATACCTTGGACTACTGTTTGTTATTTCAATTCCCCATTTATTAGAAAACTCCTTCATTTTAATACTAGCAAATGGCATATTATCACAAATCATTTCTTAAGGTATCCCATGATTGGAAAAAATTGCTATTAATTTTGATATTATCTCCTCAGATGTTTTGTTACACAATTTTCTTATATCCAACCATTTGGATAAATAGCAAGCAGTAATGAGATAACTATTACCTCCATACTCACAAATATCTGTTCCTATTTTCTCATAAGGTAAATTTGGCAATTCATGATGAATCGAAGGTTCTTTTATATTTCTGGGTCTGTATCTCTCACAAAGCCTTACGTTTAGAGACCATATTTTCAATATCTCTTGTTATGCCTGGCCAAAATAAAATTTGTCTATCCCTAGCCTTAGTTTTTTCCATTCCACAATGAGCTGTATGAAGTATTTTTAACATTTCAGTCCTTAAGCTTAATGGCACAATGACTCTATCATTTAAAAACACTAATCCCTCTTCGACATATATTTTATCTTTAATCCTAAAATATTCCTGAGTTTCAATTGGAACCATTTTAATGCTAGAAGGCCAACCTTCATCCCAAAATTTCAAAACATGGGAGAGACCAACATCAGCAAGTGTTGCTTTCCTAAATTCAATTTTTTTACTTTCGCTAATTTGTAAATGTTTGGTTAAACTGTGAACTAATTCTGTCATTTCTGTATCAACTTTCTGGGGTTTTAGAACAAATGATCTTGACAATAAATCTGCTATGTACATGTATTTACCAGGTAAATATTTAAGAGTTTATTGATATTTTAAAAGTTTAATTTTCATTAGTTGCAACCTGGGAGACATTACATTACCTACATTTTTATTCATAACGGAAACTAATGGCTTATGATCAGTTAATATTTCAATAGGTCTGCCATAAATAAAATAATGAAATTTAGTTGCAGCAAAGACAATACATAAGAACTCCTTCTCAATTTGGGCATAGCCTTTTTCTGTTTCGGTCAAACTGCGAGAAGCAAATGCAATCGGTTTCCCATTCTGTAACATACAACAACCCAATCCATCTTTAGAACTATCCGCCTGTATCACTATTGGCTTTGAACTGTTAAATACTCCTAAAACAGGCGTATTTGCAACTTTGTTTTTTAAAACTTTAAGAGCAGTTGTACGGACAAGCATCCAATTCCAAGTTATATTTTTCTTAAGAAGCTCTCTTAAAGGAGCAGATATAGTCGATGCCTGGGGTATAAATTGTCTTAGATAATTAATCATACCTAATATTCTTTGGAGCTCTGTTTTATTTTTAGGTTCAGGCATACCCATAATGGCTTGGACATAGCCAGGATCAGGTTTCATACCCTTAGAATTAAATACATACCCTAAATATTTAACCTCTGGCACCTTAAACTGTATCTTGTTTGGATTAAATTTTACATTTAATTCCTTAGCTCTCTGGATAACTTTCGTCAATATTTCATCATGTTTTTCTACAGTTTCTGCAGCAATAAGGAAATCGTCAATATAAATTAAGACCCCTTCAATATCTCTAAAGTTTGCTTCATTTCTTTTTTGAAAAATTTCAGGAGCACATGATAGCCCCATTGGAAGACGTAAAAATTCGAAACATCCAAATGGGGTACTAAAAGTGCATAAATCACTACTTTCCTCATCTAATTCAATTTGAAAAAACCCATCTTTCAAATCAAGCACAGTAAATACTGTTTTATTACACAATTTAGGAACAAATTCCTCAATTTTAGGTATTAAAACATGATCTCTTTTTATAACTTTATTAAGGTCTTGAGGATCTAAACAGAGTCTAATTGAGCCATCAGGCTTTTCTACTACAACTAAATTACTTACCCAACCCTCTGGACTATTCACTCTAGCAATAATTCCCTGATTTTCTAAATTTTTTAATTTTTCCTGCAATTTAGGACGTAAACTTACTGGTATGCGTCTGGGAGGACGAGCCACAGGTACGGAGTTTTTATCTACTTTGATAGCATATTTTCCTTCAAACTTCCCTACACCTGTGAATATATCCCTGTTATTCTCAATAAATTTAGTTACATTTACATTTATAGATACATTATCAATACATTTTATAAGATTTAATTTCATACAGCCTTCTTATCCAAGTAAAGGTCTAGATTTAATATTAATAATTTGAGGGCTTATAAACAAAATAGGCAGTTTACGAACGAAAGTCGTTTTCGTTGAAATTTTTTTTTTCTCGCCACCACTCAGCATGAAACGTTGTTCTTTCCTTCATCAAAAAGGTAAGAGAAATATATGATTAGGCTTTCATTTTAATTTGTTATTTAATTCAAATACATACGCTTTTTGTTTTAATATATGTCTGAATAAATAAGAAGAATGTCGAGATATGGCTTAGAGCGGGGGTTTTTAACCTTTTTTACTCATGGGCTACATTGCAAGTTTTTAGAGATGAGGCGGAACCAACAATACTTTAGTTCATATGGTTTAGTTCGCACTCCCCCCCCCCTTCTCAAAACCTGCCACATTAATCCATAACTCCTTTTAGAATAAGCGCTCAGTAGCATGGGGCAGGGGCAGGTAAATTGAATGCCCCCCCCACACACATACATTCGATGTTTCATAACAAAGTTTTCATGAATTTATTTTAAAATGTTTTATTTATTTATTTGTTTATTTTTTTTATTATTCCTTCTGGGCAATATGAATCTACTTCTATAAATTCATGAATATTATTTACTAACTAGAAAATCACCCGTCAAGGTATGACGGGTGAAAATCGCTTCTACATTTAAACGAAGCCATTGCCTGTTTGGTGATATTTTGATACTTAAAATTGTAACCCTAACTCCAATGGATTAACCCAAAACTCCCGTAGGTAGCGTTCATTGTTGACCATTTTTTCTTTTCTTTATTCCCTTGAAATGACAGTCTTACCAGTAAAACTGTTAAATTGCCGGATCGAGTTCAGCCTTGTCACAATAGAGTCTTTCCCTGCATGTTAAACATTACCAAAACAAATTATCAAATTATCATGCCGTGGCGCAAGTTTCATTGTTGAAACACGCGGGTTACTCGATCATTTGCTATTATATATATGAGGATATGATCCCTTTCGAAACTAAAAGCTGGACCAGACCATGCATGTATTTGTCTTCCAGAAAGTGATAAATGCTAGCCAAACGTTCGTTTGTATCACGACTCGACGTATTTAAAAAATACTAATTGTTCTATGTTCTTATTTGTAACAAGCACATCTGTTTCGTTTCAAATGTACACATTTGATGCGTCTGTTCTTGGTTATGCAGAAATAAATCACCAGGGTCATTTTCCAAACTTTTGCCTAAACAACATTGGAAAAATTTCAAACATAAATATCATCAACTGCTTTATTTATTTCGAGAAAAATTTCTTGTAATAGTTTATTTTTAAGGGTACAATCATATTTGAGGCAGTGTGAAGCAAAGGGATGCTAGTGGCAAAATTAAAAAATTGGAGATAACAAGTGCAAATGGTAGGTGAACCCCTTCTCTGTCTTGGGGCAAGAGATGGTACTAGTAGCCCTGGTAGGTGCTGCTGTATAGCATGATTTAGAAAAAAAATTCAATTAACGAAAGCCTACCTAGGACGTAATCTTCATACGAGCTTTACTCGAAACTTGAAAATGTTCAATTGCATCCCTTTGCTTCTCACTGCCTCAATTGAGCTTATAATTTCATACAACTAGAGATATTTTACTTTAAAAGTAAATTTTTCACCTTCAGTGTCATGAGTGTTACTGGACAACATGACAGTATTTCTACGAAGTATTTAAGTGTTTATTTTTACTAAAATCATACATTTTATGAATAAATTTATCCCTTGAATCACATTAAAAATAATATTTTTTTTAATAAAAATGCAAAATATTCATCGTCATTAGTGTTACCAAGTGTCATATTTTCACTGGCTGTCAAAATTATAAATGAAAAGAAAAAAAATATTTAAAAATAATATTGTTAGGAAGATAACATTGCTTTTAAGTAAGCTACAAATTCTAATAGAGTTATTATGCATTTATTTTGTTTTTTTGAATTGAATTTTAGAACTTGTTTACTAGGTAACACTCACAACACATATGGTTAAACTTTGTTAAGATGTGCCGTTTCCGTTAATAATCGTGGTTTTTCCAAGAAACTGCCATATGATTTCTTTCATTTTAACTACACATTAAAAATATATATATAATAATAATATTATTGATTCCATCTAGAAAAAATTAGTGAACGAATCGCGATAATACGTTACTTTGAGTTCGAAACCAGTGAGTTAAATGTATTCTGCCACTTTGGGCATCTGACTCCAGCATAACTTCTTTAGCAAACAAAACTGCTTTTGTTCAAAATATGCAGTGTGTTTTGCGCTCTTTTTAATTATCTATATCCCTAACCTTACCAAAGATAGTCTAGAATGCGATTTTAAGTATACAAATTAGAAAATTTTCCTGAGATGGGAAATCTTCTGGGATGGGAGGCCTTTAAATCTCTCCTCCTCTTAAATCACCATAGATCGTTTAAAACAGCATTTTCAGAGTTACAATTTCAAACAATTTCTGAGGGAGCTTCCAAACCTCTTCTCCAAAGATAAAGAGAATGCATTTTTAAGGCAGCAAGTTAGAGAAATTTCCTGGTGTGGGGTTTCGAGTCTTTCTTTCACGTAACATCATGAAAATGTGGTATTAACCTGCGTTTTTAGTACTACAATTGCAAAAAAATTCCGCCGGGGAACCCCCGAACCTCCCTCTTCTTTACATAATTGGAGATTTGCGTTTTTAAAAGGTTTCAATTTTGAAAAATGAGCGAGAGAGGGGCGGGGGGGAGGGGGGGCTCCGACCCATTAATATTACGAAAGAAAGAATGCATTTCTAAGATTACAAATAAGAAACATTTCCTGGGAAGGGCCTTGAAATCTCTCCAAAGACAGGGGTGCCACTTCTCCCATAACATTACCAAAGATCGTCTAAAATGCGTTTTTAAGACTACAAATTTGAAAATTTTCCGGGGGAGAAACCCCCTGGACCCCCTTAATTCGGAGTTAATATTATAATGCAAGATATTCTCTTTTCCCGGAAATCTAGTAAGAGAGCTCGACTACTTACAATCAGGTTCTTTTTGTCAATATTTAGATTTATTAAAGATTTACTCATTAACCAGAAGCTGAACCTACTCTCTTTGTATGTATTTAAGATACGCTTGAAATAATTAAAGGGCCGCCAGTTCCATACATCCCCTACGTTTTTGATCTCACGACGGATATAAGAAGATATATATAGCAACAGTTAGACATTTAATTATTTTAAACTTATGTCGCTTAGTGAAAATTCCTTAAAAAATGCTCTGCGCTATTGTGACTCAAAGGATAATATTTTTCATTTCCAGGTGTTAAGGGAGAGTATCCTGGGTTGCCTTAGATGCTTGAAAGTTGAAAATTTGAAAAAGTATGCATATTATAGCAAGATATCTAATAAGTTTGACAGTCCAAAACACATTGTGTTTGCCTGTCAGAGGGCTTTGTTGGCCTCGCTATAGGCGCCATCTGGGGGCGAAATTCCCTGTCCCTGTCCCTAGCTTTCGAAGGGAAAATAACAGGCTCTTCAAGCAACAGCACAGATTCTCGTAGGCTACGCACCGGTAGACTGGTTAGGTTCATCGGCAACCCATGCTTCACCGGCGTTGTTGACTTCACTTCTTCTTCACAAAGCCAAAAGCTTTCACACACGCTGTTATCTTGATGGTGTTGGTGTTTGTCTTTCGTGTTCGTTGTTCTTGTGCAGATCCTTCGCTCTGAGTTAATTAACGTTTAAGGAAGAGTTGGAAAGTTATAATATTCGAAAAACATTAATGACGATTTCATCGGAGATTGGGATAATGTTCAGAAAATAGAAAATAATCTGCTCTTTAGGAAGGCTTTGCATCTCAACCTGTTAAGGTAAGGGCAAATTTTAATCAGTCGAAACTTAAATGAAAATAATTCTTTACTTACATTACGATCTGTTTTGTTTTTACTTCAACAAATAAAATGTACTTGCATTCAATTTATTTACACGTTATTTTCGGAAATGCTTTGAAACGTCGAGTTTGTTTTTGCAACTTGCTGAAAAAAGTTTTTCGGCTGTGGTAACCAATTTTGTATCAAAGCTTGGGAACTCCTTTTCAGCAGGAGATATTTCAAAAGCAAAAAATCTAGGGAAGAGCAAGCCGGAAGGGCGTTTGCACAGGGAAGTGGCCTCTGGGGAGCAGCAACTTAACCCTATTTCTTTAACGGCAATTCGGCAATCGTTGAAACTCGATGGAATAATATTGGTTAGAGTGAATGAAATTGAATTGGATTAACCAATTTTTAAATAATATTGGCGAGGGTGGCAGTTTCAATTCTTTGTACTCAACTGAGAAAATGTTATAGAATTTAATTTTACTTCTTTCTGCACTTCATTTATTGTCCTGGTAGGAGAAATTTTATCAACCAGATTTAATGTCTTTTTGTTACTGTCATGATTTTTAACTGCAATAATTAATTAAAAGGTATTGAGAGGTCTGTACCAGCGTTGCTCCGAGTGGCATTAAATATTTGTGGGGTACTAGCGATGGATTAATCTCATAGCAGATGCCGTGAAAACGTGAGCTTAGCCAGAGGGAGGAAGGTGTAGCCAACTGCCCCTCCCTAGAAGAGAACCTCTAACTCAAATGCTCTTTTCAAAGGTCAGCAAAGAAAATTTAAAACTGCAGTTTTAGAGCTTCAGTTTTGGAAAAAATCCGGAAGATGAACTGGATCTACCCGCAGACCAATTTCTTTGCCAGTGCTTTGGAACGGAATGGGAGGGTAAGACTCAAAGTTTTTACCTTCAAAATTTTGTACCACCCTGCTATACTGTATTCATCAAACCCATTTGTACGCCATCTTTAGACACATTTAAAGGATGGACAATTTTTCGAATAGACGCTCTAAAATGCAATTAAAAATAACAAAAAACTCTTGAAAGCTATGACAAAGAAATGTTTTAACAAATAATGTTGAATCAGTGAATCGCTATAAACAGTTTTAAAGCCATTTCTCAATAATTTAGCTACTTATCAACTCTAAAATTTAAGTTACACAACTTAAATATTTTTTCCACAAATAACATTACCAACTTCATAAATGTAGTTGACTTCTTTAGTAACAACAAGATTTTCATTCAAAAAGTAATTGATCATAAACGTGATTTAAAAACGTGGATGATATGGAATCATAGTAATATAAGGAAAAGAAAGAAAATCATGAAAGGCTTAAAACACAATCAGATACATTATAGGAAAAGAACAGGAAAACAAATTTTAAAAATACTTAAGTCTTTTTCTATTACCAACACACGCAAAAACATCAAAATGGTTTACAGGAGAATTCATCCTGATTAATTTTTCAGTATAGATTTAAGTTTTAAATTATGTCTTGACTTAAATTTGGTGCACTGTCGCTGGTTATATTGTATCTCTGTTCCCATCTTAAATATAAGTTAAAAAGTTATTCACATCTGTATAAAGACATTCGTAAATACATCTGCTAGCTCTAAATACTCAGAAGGAATTGAAAATAATAATAAACATTGTGTAGTTAAAAAAAAAAAAAAATGGCACCATTCAAGTCCAGTATTTTTGTTTAATGGCTAATAAATTTAAGTTTTTTTTTTTTTTTGGGGGTCTGATTTCTTTTCAACTATTGCTAGAGTAAATTTAATTAAAAACTATATTTGTATTTTTATCATTGGAAAAATGTAGAGTAGGGGGATACTAAACACTAAGAGTTATAAAAAACACCATCGTATACAACCTTAATAGACTTTGTACAGTGTATAATTCCGGAGATAATCAGAAAAATGCCCCCCCCCCATTTTGATGAAATTCCACAAATGTGCTTTGGCAAATAACAGCTGAAAATTAGTTTTATATTTCCAATTTAGAGTTATGTCCAATTTTTTAGTATTGTTTTTGTGATTTTGCGGATTTTGAAAACCAGTTTTGTGAAGCTGTGCTGATTTTATTATACTTTATTTTCATGATTCTAAAACATGATTTTTGTGAAGGTACTGGCAGCCAGGGCCGTTCTGTCCCTATGTGCAAGGTCGTGCGGCGCATGACGGTACCAGAGCCAAAAAGACGCCGAGTTCTATCGATCAAAAATGCTCCAAAAGAATAAGGGGACTCCAACCAAAACAGAAAAATGGAATTCTTCATTATATCAAATGGCAGCGGTAAAAACAATATTGCTCATTGAAAAAATTATTCCATCTCGCTGAGAATCTAAAAGGAAAAATTGACTTGTGGTGTCTAAACAGTAGCTTTTACACTGAAAACAAGTGAACACTTAATGTGGAGCCGTGAATGCTATTTCGATATGTCTATAGTACACAAGATTGAGCATATGAGGTGCAAGAGATTTGTTGTTCCTCATTTTGGTGCTTGCGGCGAATATCTTGTACATAATTTGTGGAATTCTAGTCCGTTTGATTTTTAATTTGTGGTACTTCCACTGCTTCGTGTTATCATACATAAAAAAATACGAAAAGCACATTTGCATATTATTTAGATGTTTGTAATATTGATATAATGGACAATAATATAGGTTAACCTCTTAGTTCTGAAAAGTTATGACTTGACCTTTTTTTACTCGATTCTTCCCCCTCCCCCTTTATTTCTTTTACCATTTGTGTATTAAATTTCAAAGAAAAAAAAACAAAATTTGGAGTGACTATGTGTTTGTTTTAGATATTAAATTCAATGCCTTTTGTAACAGTTCCGTATTTTAGAATTGTTGAATTTACTGGAAATGATTTCAGTTTCAGATTTTAAGAGGGAATATCCTCTACTTCAGTTTAGACATCTATTCAGTACTCTGTAGTCATGCTTTGACAGGCGTATAACTTTAAATAATTATTTATCAATTAGAGTTTATAAAGAGATATTTAGAGCAGTGTTAACTTTGATATTTAAAATATTTTCTTTATTCAAAAACACTTAGCATATCAAAGGCAGGGTTTGTCAAACTAGGCCCAGCCCAAGAAAACCTGCTTGGTTCCTTTTCAAACATTTTTTTTTCAGAAATAAACTAAATATTGCTCAATACGAAGTGTAGAAATAGATATTTCTGGACAGTATATCAAAAAAAAAAAAAATAAATAAATAAATAAATAAAATAAAAAATAAATAAAAAAAAATAAAATAATTAAAAATTAATCTGAATTTTGACATCTGGAATTCAAATTATGTTTCTCGCAATCACGAGTGTGTGTATGTAGGCATGTGTGTTTGTGTCTGTGTGCAGGCATGAGTATGTGGGTATGTGTGTGTATATTTCTGTGTGGGATACAGACACAACCTGGAGACTGTTTTCGCTAGAGAAGCAGCATTGGGAGGGGATGGTGTTGAAGAGGGGGGGGGGATAAAATCATAGGAATTCAAAACAGTCAAATGAGAACAATAAGCAATGTGATTGCTCAAAAAAGCTGCTTAGTAGCCATCTCCCTCCCCCCTCCCCACTTTTTTTTAAAGGACTTATTAGACAAAAATAACAATAAATCAACAATAAGCAATAAATTCAATCAATTTCCAAGATTTTTTAAAAATAATAGTTGGGGTAAAATGCTTTAACTGAAAATGGCATCTTTTTTTTGGCAGCTCAATGCAAGGTTTCCAAGAGAGAAAGTCGAATTTCAAAAGTCAATTTTGATCGCCCCTCCCTTACATCCACCCTTACTCGAAATAACTTCGAGATATGAAGTAAAAATGTACACTGTTCCAAAATAAAAAATTTACAGATTGTTTTTCTTTTGATAAATTAAATGGCAAACATATTTTTTTCCAAATGACATTTGTCTACAAAAACTCACCCAGGTATTAATTATACTTTGCACGAACACTGATGCATCAAGGCGCTAAAAAGACATTTGCACAATGGCGCCGATCCAGCTTGGCGGGGGCCTACCAGCAGCAGTAAAACCGGCCTGCATTGGGTTCTGACTTGTTTTTGATATTGTGGCATGTAGTATTTGATTTGTACAAGTGGGATGGATTTTGCCTACAAAAACGGTTTTGTTGGTAAAGAATGTCCCCCTTATGTTGATTATCATTTTTCAAAGTTTAAAGTAACAAGTGTATAGCTATCTCTTAGTAAACCCTTGCATGATTTCAAATTAAGTTCAGGGGGCGTCAATCCAGACACAGATTTCGTCAGAGTTTTTGGTCCCCTCACAAAATTCTTTATTGTTATTCTCTAATCTTCTCTATTCTTATTTAATTCCAATCCATAAAATTGGTATTTTTGTGAAATTTTCAATAGTAGGAGCTCTATCAATTATCGTCAAAACATTAACCAGTTTGGTAGTCATTCCCTTTGAAGATTGGCATTTTTATCGCTAAAAATGCTCCTAATGATGTGAAAAGTTTTTTTTGCGAAAAAATTATTAAAGGGAAAATATCCAAAAATTGATTATTTTCATAAAAATTTTCTGTAAATTTTTGGTATTGATGATCGATTTTTCTCAACAGGTATTGCAGCCACATGATGCTTCACCAGCTACTGAATTCCAACAGACCATATTGCTTCCAGGCCTATTGCTATGGTACTTTGGCTAAAATAAATGCAGTTGTCAGGGATATAAATTGCACGGGACCATCTAATAACATCCCAGACAGCCATATATCTCCAAACTACTTCCTATAGATATCTAAGGGATAACAAGCTGAACATTGACCTTATCCAACAGATATCTATAACATATCCGAATGTCCAAGAGAATATCCACCAGAGGTAAAAAGGTTGTGTCTGGAATCCAAGCGACGTCGAGATATCTCGATCTCCCTTGGATATGCTGGATATATGGAAGGGAGGTTTTGGATAGCTCTTGGTTATGCTATAGATATCTCTTTCATGTTCAAACAATATTATATCCAGATAGCTCTAGGATATCGTATAGTTATGAAATAGATATGCATTTTGAATCTCTTAGATGTATATGAGGTATCAAAAGCGATGTTCTTTGGATTTGATGTAGTTTTAAATATACTTTAAAGCTGTAAGCAAAATTACAAGTTTAAAAATCACATTTTTTTGTATTAAAAAATAAATTATTTATAAATATCTTCATTTTCAAGGCCCAGCCCATTAACTGATAATATGAGTATAAGTGTTGATATTTATAACTAACTCATCTGTTAATACAAAAAGTTATGATTTTCAAACCTGTAAATTTTCTTACAGCTTTAAAATATTAAACAAATTAGTAACATGTCTTTCACTGTATATTCTTACGAAAATTTTTAATTTCCACAATATTATAAACAATGTCTTATTGTTCAAATAATATGAAGTCAGGGGTCTGGCCAGAGGATATTTGGGTCCGTTAACGGACCCTTCACAAAAATCCGATCAACCAAAACGGACCTTTCACAAAATCCCGATCGAACAAAACGGACCCTTCACAAAATTCTGATAAACAAGATCGGATCTGTCACAAATTGTTTATTGCAAGAGCAGATCTGAAAGCAAAATAACGCATATTTCTGTGTATAAACCGATAATTTTTGGAACCTTTTTTAAGTCAAATTAGAGGGATCAGCTTAAACAAAATTGGCTAATTTTGAAAAAAAAAAAAAAAAAATCTGCACTCTTGGGATACTCCTGCAAGCGATAAATAATTGCTACTGCCAAATAAATATAATGGTTGTTTGTTTTATCACAGCTAAACTTTTCTGAAAAGGCATAAGTCTCTTTATTTCTGTTAGAAATCCCATTTCAAGTTTTTAAAGCAAAATTCCATTTTCTGTTATGAGTCAAAAATTAAAATGCTGAATAAATGGTTTATTTTATTTTTTGGGTCAACTGTGTCCACAGATATTAATGATATGTTTATCATAGGATTCTGAAATGCAATTTTAAAATAATTTTATCAAAAATATTTCTTTTACAAGCCGTTTTTATACTTTTGATGTCTTCACTTGATCACAGAATTGCGATCTCTTTGCATCTGCTATGGGAATCGGATTTTTCGAATTTTTGATGATTATTACGCTTTGTTAAGAGGTAAACAATTGAAATATCTTTTTAGTTTTGTTAAAATCACGCAGTTTATAAGTTTTAAACGAAATTCTGTGCTTTTTAAGAGTGTCTTGGGTCAAAAAGTTGAATGCTGAACCCTATTCTGAATTTTATTTTATTTATTTATATTTTTGTTACAATTATTTTAAATACTGTACAGAAATATATCTAGTATAATTCAACATAATGTAGAATGGTAGATAAATATTGATACTTGAAAGAGCGATGCCCCCCCCCCCTTTGCCAAATATCAGAAAAAAAAATCAGAATGATTTTCTCGACGCAGAAGAGGAAAACGCTCAACTTTAAGTTTAATTGATGCAGTTTGTGCCATCTCTAAATTCGAAAATTTCGTTTTAACAAAAAAAAAAAAAAATTTTTTTTTTTTTGTGAAATTTTTTGATTTTTCACAAAATTAATTCATTTTTCACAAAATTATTTTATTTTTCACAAAAAACGGACCCTGTGAAAAATCCTGGACAGACCCCTGGAAGTTGTAAAGATTTAGGGCTTTAGAAATCGAAGTTTTTTTAAAACTTATGAATAAGTTATTTATAAATATACACAATTTTACAGGCTCAATGCAGTATAACAGCCATGTTATTGATATTTATTTATAAATAACTTATTTATTAATACAAAAAAATGAGTTTTTATATTTGTCTTAAAAACTTCGTAGTAATTACTTACAGATTTCCTTTTTTTTCTTTCATACAAAGGGTGAGTTTTCCCTCATTTCTCCTCCAATAATATAAAGAAAAAGTAATCATAACTGAAATGATAGCATTGTGACTGAATTTAGGTAATGTTTAATTTTTAAATAACAACGGTCTTTTAGCATAAAATTCAAGATTTATGTCAAACAAAGCAATAAACAATGTGTGCTTTTATGCTAGAGAGTTAAAAACGTACTAAAGCAAAATTAAAAAAAAAAACTTCAAAGTAAAAATTACCAACTCTTAATTTTATTTTGTTCTTGATTTCTCTTTTTTCAATTATTATTTTCTTTTTTTGGAAGTTTACATATTTGGGCATTGGTTTTTTGCAACTTTAATTTAATAAAAATTCCCTGCATTTTCCAGAGTTGTAAAAAGATTATTAAAATTTCCAGGACTTTTAAATTTCCTGTACTCTCCCTGCTTTTTCAGGTTTCCCTAACTGTATAATCAAATTTGTGTTTGGAACTGTAATCTTGACTTCATTCTACTTTTTGAGAAGCTGAAAAATTATATCGTATAACAATTATAATATATAAAAATTATATCTTATGACAAATATTTTAGTGAAATGAATCCTTTTATTAAAAATTTAGAGAAACCGACAGAACTAGCTCAAAGATCTTTATTTACATACACATAAACAAGTACTGTACTTAAAAAAATTAAATAATAGATTGGGAAGTATCTACAGCTGGGCCTGTTGCCATCTTTGAATTATGCCTGGCCTTCACATGGCACATGAAGTTAGCTAGTTATGCTACAAAAATAAGCGAGTTTATGCTAGAAAAAAAATTTCAACCGTTAAACCATTATGTTAGTTTTGCTAAAAAAGAACATAGTTATGTCAAAAACATACTATAACAGTTGAAAAGAAATGATGCTAAATAATTGTTCACCTACAAATTTTATTAATACGAATTATTAAGCAAAGCAAAGCATAAAATCACAGCTAAAATTCAAAATAATTAGAATGCAAATTAAACCAACGTATATCAAAAATATATGCACAATAACATGAAGAAATAAACTAATAAAACTTAATACATAATACAAACTCAAAGTATCGAGCACAGCGATCGTTTGCATTCAAAACAAAACACAAGAAGCCAGAGAAGTGGCGTGGCTGCTCGACTCTAATTGATTAACCACGAAAACACGTTTTCTAAAATGTGGAGAGCACGAGGCCTCAAGCGTTTAAGTTACAGTTAATTAACAGTATGCCACACATTTCAATGCAATAAAAAATATTGTTTTTTAAATAAAACATGAAAAATAAAATAATTTCACACAGCTGTCTGAATGTAAATAAACCCTACAATATCTATAAGTCAAATATCTAAGAGATATCTTGAAAAAGACATATCCTAGACATTTGCTATGTAACATGAAGGTTATCGAATAGTTATCTACAGGATATCCAAATATCTATATCTGAAACATGTAAAAGTCTGGATATTTCAGATATGAAAAAGATCCAAATCCACGATTTGGATATTCCCAGATGTCCAGTGGATATCTGAATATCCATATCTAAAACATGTGACAATCTGGATATCTGGTAGATATTAGACCATCCATGACTTGGATATTCTTGGATGTCTGCCAGATAACTAAAATATCCAGCAGATATCTCGATATGTGGTGGATCTTTTTGCATGTCTAACAGAAATTTGTGGTTGTCTGGGATCACCCACACAAAGCATGCAAAATTTCTTGATGAATTTCCTAGTGGCAATGCGATGCAAAATTACATCGTTGGATGTGTCCTAGGCTTCAAGTGAGCCTGGGATGACGGTGATTTCTCTGTCGGACATCTTGAACTGGTCAGCAGTTTCCTGGTACTTTTCCACCTTTCTGGTCCTTGCTGCTTCAAATACAGCCATCCGGTTCTGGAACGCGATCGTTACTTCTAAAATGAAGGTAGAATCACCATTCACGTCCGTAGACCAAGACTTGGCAGCATTGAGGGGGAAAAGATTGAGGCTTGTACAATAGACAAACCTCTAAGGTATATGAGCAGAATTCTTTATATCTGGCAGAGCCTGTGGTGGCCTGATTGGTAGGGCACCTTACTCGTAGCTGGAAAGTTTTGAGTTCAATGTGAGCTCATCAAAGTTCCTGTGTTCAAGAATGATGATTGGGGCATGTTAGATTTGCTCTTGGTCACAAAGTCCTCCAAGTTCCCATTCCAAATCAATATTTCTGGGGTGCTGAACCGGGGGATGCTCAGTTCCTGGTCTGGATCAGAAAACATCTCTCTTCAGGACCCCATCCAACCGGTTTAACCACGTGTAGTGGTTGGTACGAGGGACCTTGGAGTGTATCGTATTGTACCTGTAAAATATGCGGCTTGGCTGACTTAATTCTTTCTGATGTTGAATTGAGTTTTTGGACCTGCAAAATATTATCTAAGTTAAGTAGTTTTTTTCTCTCATGACAAAAATATGTACTTCTCTGAGCCTGCAGAAAATATATGGATCGTTCCAAAAATAAAGGTCTCTTTCAAGATTTGAAAAAATGGAAAAAAAAAAAAATAATAATAATAAAAAAATAAGTAGAATCAAAGTAATAATTAAAAGGTTTGTTAGTATATACATGAATATAGTTTGAATATTAGCAGCACACTTTTTAAAATATGTCATTAAAAACTTGGAAATGAAACCACGTAAACTAAAACATTTCTCCTATGTTAGTATTGTTAAATAATTATTTTCATATGAAAGTAAAAACCAATCTCTATGGTGCTAAGACTGATATAAATGCACTTTTACTCTGCCTTATAATTTTTTGTTCGTGAAATATTTTTCCTCTTTAAATGAGTATTTATGTGGCTTGTGTTACCTTTATTGTATTTTCCCCATGTAAAAGTTTATGCAGCTCGGGAGACAGCACGACCACAACCTAGTTGGTTAAAGCGTAGTCTTGTGCTCCAGAGATAGCATGATCGAATCCCACTCTGAGCCTTCTTTTTTTTCCCTATCACAACAATTAGTGGTAATGCTTTTCACCCCTATATTACTTTCTGAAATTTATTTTTGCTAAGGATCGCAAACTTTTTCATTCACTGAAAAACATTCTTGCTCGTTATTCTGTGTGGTTTGATTTGCCTAATAAAAGGTTTTTGACCTGTAAACCTTACGGTTTTAAGGGACGTCTGCTCATAGGACATTCGGATTTTTTTTATCACAGCAGTTGTTGACCTCATTGACATTTTATAACCTCATCGTTAGGCTTTCATTTTCAGTATGTGACATTTCGCTGAAGTAAAAACAATATAGTTTTTGTGTGCTCTGAATATGGCTTGTGCCCACGAAACACAATTTGCGGGAAAGTTTACTTTTCTGCTTGCATTTGAAGAAAAGTGTGGCTGAATTCCATCAAATGCTGTAGGAAGCTTACGGGAACATGCTGCATTGTTTTTCACATGTGAGTTTTGGCATAAACATTTTAGAATTGGTGATTTTAATAACAATGACAGAAAGTGCGATGGACGACCACAAAAGTTAGAGGATGCCAAATTGGAGGCTATATTGTACAAAGACTAGTACAAAACAACTTAACCGAACTCAATGTGTTTGACCCGAGCACTGCTGGAAATAACCCCCACAATATAAGAGGCACGACAAGGCAATTTTGCAACACGATAACGCTCGGCCGCATGTTGCGTAGACGGACAAGACATACACCTTGATATGCTGAAATGAAAAGTTCTATTCCACTTGCCATATAGCCTAGACATTGTCCCTTTAGATTACTATTTGCTTTCGTTGATGACGCATGCTCTTGAGGATCAGCACTTCCTCTCTTTTGAAAAGAAGTCCAAAATTGAATCGATTTGTGGATTGCATTAAAAGACGCATCGTTTTTTCAAGATGGCGTCCGAAAATTCCCGTCATTTGGGAGATCAGAGAGGGGAGGGAGCACTTGTAACATGTAATTGTGCAATTTTGAATGTATTTTGTTGTTTTTTCCCCCATGAAGTATCTTTAATACAAACACTTTGCCGCCCCTCCTGCTGGAAATATTTGAAATGATGGGTCTGCTAATAGGTCATATTGGCAATTAATCAATGTTACTAAAAAATGGGAATTTACAATGACCTTCGGTGACTTTCCATGTGAGCGACCCTGGGGAGGGGGGGGGGCAATTTCTTAGGTTCGCCAGGGGCGCTAGGCCCCATAGATACGATACTGATCTATGTATGGTTGATCGAATTCTGTTCGTATACGCAAACAAGTCACCCTGGTATTCTGTGGCCTTTTGGCACCTTTATTAGCCTCGTTCATTTTTGACACATTTCCTAGCCTTCATTGCGCCCCGAGGCACCGATTTTCCCCCCTTTAGGTGAAAACTGCACCCGTTAGCACCTTTTATTCTCAGAAAATGTTTCATTTTTTAGGTAGGTGTCTGTCGGTATCAGCTGGTTTATTTCAGTGCGGGGTAAGTTTACTGGGAAGTTTCCTGGCAATGGCATTGCAAGGCTTGTGTTAATGTTACTGTGTTGTTTTAGAAGCTGCATTAAAATTTCTCTGTTTGGCTTATTCCTTTTGTACTTTTTTGAGAAGTTGTAGTTATTTGTAACAAGCCCAGGAGGATGATGATTGGGAGGGGGGACAAAATTATCCAAGGGAGGTGTATTTGTATAAGCAGCAGTGAAAATTAAAGGGCAGAGAATAGAAGTGTTATGGATAACTGATATTATTTAATGCAATGAGCTGGATTATTTTTTATGGAGGTATCCTTATTTTAGATAGCATTTGGGAATGCAGGTGTGTTCCCTGTCAAAAATTCTGTGTCAATTGAGTTAGGTACAGTGAAGAAACTTCGAGTTATGGTAAATTCAGCTTATTGAAAACGGAAACAAAGCTATTAATCGATAAAATTGAATATTGTCTTTTCAATCCAAAAAATATTAAATAAAAGTGTTCAAAATAATTCTCAAACGTAAGATAATTCTGGCAAGCAGGGAACCTTAGAGCCAGTTTTACATGTTTTTTTTTTCTTAACTGTAGGAGAGATTTTTTAAATTACAATTTTATCTTAAAATATTAATAAAAAGAAGTTTTGATGCATAAAGAAAAAAACCTAAGATGCGTAAATGTTACGTTTAATACATAAAATGAGGGTAACTATGTATGTGTTATAAAACTCAAAATCCAAGACTTAAGTTTAAATGATTTTCATGCATTTTTTTTTGCTGAAATTCACGTTAGGTAAAGTTCGATTATGGTTGAAATAACTGACTTTCAAGGCGTGAGTACATCTTGTATGTATCCAATGTAAAATGTATCCAATGACCTCATATCATGTTTTTTTTTTTGTTTTTGCACTTTGATGATGTTTGATATTTTCCAGGCTGGCACCAAGTATTAGCCATTTTTATTCATATTTGCTTAAAAGCGAACTGAATAGCACAACCTCTACTTTCTTTTCTTAAAAAACTCTACTACATAATATTCAGATTTGATACTCCTCCTCAAAAGCTGGATGTAGTGTAATTTATATTGCTTTTCTCCGTTCCAGTCTCGCTGCAAAGAGTCATTTAGACAGTCTACAATGAAATTTTTAGCATCGTCGAAAAGAACACTATCATTAAGTTAAGCACTTGTGGACTTTTTTAGTGTTATGTTTGAGTCACCTAACAGGGATGACCAATTGTCCCACCTGTTGATACGTTGAAAAAAAATGCATATATTCGCTACATCTGACGCCTTTTAACTGCATCACTGATCACTAAATTCAGGTTATGTGCCAAACAATGAACATATGTAGCCATTTCTTCAATGCATTGCAAGCTTTTTTGCACCCCAGAATATGCTCATTTCGTTAATGCAGCTCCATCATAACCTTGTCCTCTGCATTTCTTTCTATTTAAGTCCTATTCTTCCAAAAGGACAAAAATTTCCCCAGTAGGTTCAGCAGCAGGTTTTTGACATGAAAAAAGATCTCTTTAATTTTATTTTTTTTGTGTCTTAAATCTTTCTCTTTGATCTTTGATTTGCTTCATCTACCTTTGACAAATCTACATACCAAATAATAAAACTCTTTTAGTGTTTTTTTGGACGAATCTTGAGTTATGTCAATTAGTATGCAGTAGTTCTGGGCTATATTTATGCTCTTTAAAATTTTAGGCTGAATTTGGGCCTTTTTTTGCTACCAACTTTCTCTCAGACCCATCGGTAAACTTGAGTTTCTAAAAAGCCTTGTATATATATCTTCTGGTAATACAACTTTTCTAAAAAAACAACTCTGCTTTTTTAGCAACATTGCTTTACTACTTGGTATCAGGTGTGATTCTTTCTGTGAATAAAATTTCCTCATTCCACAGAACAAAATCACAATACCCTATTTGGAGAATGAGAATTTGGCACTGAACTTGGAAAAAATATGCATGGTTTCCTGAAAGAAGGCTTTTACCATCTTTCTTTGCTGAACTCAATACAAAGAAAATACTTTGATATTCAAGCAAAGAATTTTCTTTTCTCAGGCAATACGGGCACTTGATTTCCAAGTAACCCAGTCCGCAGCAGTCGCATAAAAGTAATCCATTTGGGGAAACACTTAAGATGTGGATTCTCAGGGTTCATGAGAAGACTACAAGACTATAGGGCATTCTACCATCCAGTTTTCTTCTGAACAGACAAATACTTGGTTTTGGGTATGTTCTCATGATAACTGCCTCAAGATATTGCTTGTGAGAAAAACTTGCACTGAATTGGATAGCACATCTTTTTGATTGTGGATATTGCTGGCGAGTCTTAATTTTGTAGAGCAGGTCAACTTTAGTGTTGACGCTGTTATGCGACCAGCTTTATAGGTGTATCATTTTCTGCTCTTGTACTGAAGAATGGTCTCTTTATTTTTTCTGCATCTGTTGTGCTCATTTAGATTTTAACATCAGCTGCAGCTCTGCAAGGTTTTTGCTCAAGTGCTCCTCTGAAAACAAATTGCTTTGACAGAAATGATTAATTTCGGCATTGTTGAAGCCAGCTACAACATTCAAAATAGCACTTGCACCCAGCATTTTCAAGTTGGTTGCCTAACTTTTAATACCCCATTTGTGGCACTATTGGTAATTCCTGTTGGAATAATTTCCTTGTTTGTACCTGGAGTACAAAAATCTATCTTTTACTCCAGTAAATCTTAGTTTTTTCCGGTTTTCCCCAATATTGCTCGTTGTGGGGGTGACGGATTTTCTCTTCCTCTTTATGACGATATCTTGCGCTAAAAACATAAATGCAGCAATATTTGTGCATGCTTGGCCTAATCCAGTACAGTGGGCAGACTGAATGACGCCGTGTACTGGCAAGAAACCATGCATTTAAAGGTTTTTCAGATAGCCCTTGGGAATGTTTCGCCTTTAAAATGACGGTAAAAAGTTAGCGATGTTGACAAAAATCATTTAGATACTCTTAATGTGCATATAGTTTGCTAATTTTTTATTGATTTTATGTATTGGACATATGAAATAGCTTTTAATATTCAATTTTTGTTGAACATTCTAAGTAACAAAGTTTTGTTAAACGGGAGATAACCGGGAGAGATAGTAAAGGCTGCTAAATTAGCACACTGTAAGAGTATTTTAAAAAGTTGAAAACTGGATGTGACTCGTTCGAACATTGGACGAACTATTTATATCATTTGTTAGACCGCTATTCGTGTAGTGACTTACGTTACTTTTCTTGCATTTGAAAAAGAAAAAATTACTCTTTTCCTCCTCTCGCAATATTAACAATTACATTATCGATCGGTTATCCAGATGCTATACGTGAGCGGTGCGGATATGATTCAAAGCGTAATCTGTTTCATTTCTGTTATGACAAGCACGCATATTCCACATTATATGCTATTGTATCGTTACCGAAAATGGCAAACGATGTCAATAATAAGTGTATCACAAATGCACTGCCTGTTACCTGTGTTTGTTGTAGGCGTTCGTATGCAATTTCAGCTAATATCGAAATCGACTATTATCATATCTCTTAACCCCCCCTCCCGTTTCTTTTCCAATTATTATATTATTTCTAGAAAACTAAGTGTGATCTGTAACATATGCTATCACCCGGCCATTGTCACACGAAAATGTGCGTGTGATTTGAACTGGTATTAACACAACACTTGTTTACGTGTTCCCCTCTACAGGTGAGCCCAGTAGCAGAAATTGCGAGACGTGAGACGTGCGTCGCAGATTTTTCAGCGGCCTGCAGATAATTTTACCAAAAAACAAAAAGAAAGAAAATAATTAATAAATAAAAGCAAGAAAAATAAATACAACTTGGCAAAAAGATAACAAGTTCGGAGTTCGTTTTTCACCGGAAAAGCGATGTATGCTTTAGCATTTCAGCTAGAAACGTAGTCGCCATATTTGGTCATTCATAAGATCGAAGTAGATAAGATGCTACATTTTCCAAGTGCCTACATTTTCCAAAACAAAGTAGAATGGGATGTTTCAATAAATGATGAACTGCAAACTAATAAAAATGACTGAAAATGGGCAGAAAATCTTTTTTTTTTTTGGATTTTTTAAAATAGTTTTCTTGAGAAATGAAAAATTTTGTATTAAAAATTTCACCTTATCCTCATTGCCTTGGACGCAAAAGTGCTAAAAACTTTCCAACTTAAGTGTAGTCTCAAGAGGATTTTTAATTTTAATTTATTTTTTAGCAACAAATTCAGAAATTAAGATCTTAATTTTTGGCGTAGTCGTCATGTTTGGTCATTCCCAAGATGTCGGTATGCAAGACTCTTTAAGTGCCTACGTTTTCATAAATGGAATTGGAAGTGTATTGCAATTCATGCTGTTGAAAATTGTGCAAAAAGCCTTTTTTTGGGTAATTTTCAATTGTCTTAAAAAATGCAAAACTTTATCTTTACAATATTATCCTATATTCATTGATTTAGAAGCTAATGTGCTAAAAACTGACTATTTCAAGGTCTTCGAATCTCTCTCTATTACTACTTTCCAAATTAAAAAAATCTATTTATAATCATTGAATTTTTCGCGTGGACGCCATGTTTGGTCATTCGCAAGATGGAAATAAATGACACTATTACTTGCCTAAGTTCCCAAAAAAAGTATTGGATCAAGTTTTGCTCAGTTTACTTCAATACAAACTATTGAAGGTAACAGAAAATGTACAATAGATCATGTTTTTTTTTCTTTTAATTATTTTCATGAAAAATGAATTATTATCTGCTCAATTGTATTTGATCGTCATTGCTTTGGAAGTTCTGCTATAAACCAAAACATTAATCTAATACGCAGTTTCCATTCACTTCTCATTCACTAATTTATTTATTTATTTATTTTTTGAAGAAAAAAAAATCAAAAATCTATTTTAACCCGGGAGAACTCGCGGTACTTTTCGTCACACGAACGCTCGCGGTGGGCTCCGTAGACCCGGAGTGATTATTTCAGTAAATTAAGTTAAATAGAAAAAAAGTGTTTTCAACACTGAATTATAAATAGATAAACAGCCTCTAAAATGTGTTTTAAACAGTAAGGTTAAAGAAAGTTTTATGATACATGAATCTACATCTTCATCTGAGCATTACTGATGATCGCTTTACTGTTCTGTGTCAACATCTTCTTCATCATCTTCATTAATGGAGTTCTCATCAGTTGAAACCTCAACCAACAAGGTCTGCAACCTCTTCATTTCATCTTTGTAGCTTAAATAGCGATGCATTTCACAACCTCTTCCTTTACATTCACAATCTGAAATGAAAAGCGTGAGCTCTCGCTCCGGGCCTCTGAGGCCCGAACCGGAATTTTCTGGTGAAAAGAGGGAATGTACATTCCTGAAAAGCATGTGGTCAGTATGTAGGTCACCTCGAACGCAGCTACTGTGGACCTCATTCATTTCCGTTGAAGGGGTGATTTTTGGCATCGTAGTTTTGTAATGACCGGGCCTGAGAGGACCGATGCGAGTTCTCGCGGGTTAAATTGAATTTTCCACATTTAAATAAATATGAATTGACTAATTGTTTTTCCTAATATGCAAAGCTCTATTTATTTTTATGAAAGTAGTAACCCCCCCCCCCCACCCTTTTTATACTTTAAAACTTGGTGACGGTGAGAGCTACTAAGTTTTTCGGGTCTAGTGGCCACTGGACAGTTGGAACATATTTGAATCTTGACCTTTCAAGGAACTTGTGTATTTTAGGAAAACTTAAAATAAAACCAATGATAATGCTGCAGATTATTTTCAAATGCCCAAAACAGTGTCGCAGACTGGCTAGAAAGTTTCTGCTACTGGGCAGGTGAGCAACAACTCGTTGCCACACAGTACAAAATGCGTCGAAGCGAATTCCAGTCTGTGCTCCAAGAGAGGTTGAAAATTTGGAGAAGAGCTTAGTATTCTGCCCAATATGTTTGTTCATGTGGCCAAAAATAAAATCAATACCAGAGGATTTATTGTGCTCAAAATCCTGAATCGCACAGTCAATCTCTTCCAATGCATGAATAGCTGAGAAGATTTTGTTTTAATTGATGATTCATTTAAGAGTCTTTTTTGTTTCCTGTTGTCTTTGGTGAAAGTCAGTTTGCTTGCTTTCTCATCGTGTTGAACAAGCATGTTGTTCATTAAAAGTGAGGAAGTTGGAAGGACGCATGCTCTTTGATTGAATGCATCGGTTGTTGGGAGCTTTGATGACTTTCCAATGCTGGGAGATCTGCCTGGGGTCGAGTTTAGCACAGAGCTCGGCCCATTCTCGGTGCAATACGCATTGCTATTGATTTATTATTATTACTTTTCCAGACAAATGCTGTGAATTAATAACGGTAAAGAAAATTTCCCCATGTAATCAAATGATATTTGTTGGAACCAATGACATCTGATTAAGTGGAGCCAACAGTACCACGAAAATAGAATAAAAGGGATAGTAGAACGAAGATCTCAAGTCTGAACATTAATTACTTTAAAAAAAAATTAATAATACCATGCCGAGACATTTTACATGCATGTTTGCAACTACAGCTTGATTGTTCATGATAGAATGTTTTCGCTCAATAAGTACTTCCAAGTTGGCATTCATTTTTTTCATAGTTTCATTTATCTCTTTCTATGTTTTAACAATTTCGTAATTTTCTGTGCCTGTGCTCTTGTACCTGCCGTGTTGAAGATCCTAAATAAAATAAAAAAATCTATTACTTCATATAAGATAGTTCGTAACAAAAACTGCACATGAAGCTTGAGTGCGGGTTTAGTAATAAACAGTATTCCTTTAACTGAGCCTTCAAATTACAAAATAACTCTCCAGAGTATTGAAAATAACAATATAGTTATAAGTATAACAGCAGAGGTAGGTGTAAGTTTTTTCCTGTTACATGGTCCTCACAAATGTGTCTTTCATAGATGGATTAAACTGATTCACCTCGCATATAGAGGTTTATTTCTCATGATATATTTTATTTTTCTTAAATGATTCTTAAACTTATCCCGAGTGAGATAGCTAAAAATTTAAAAATTGGCTTTCTTTGTGTTGCAATGGCAGTATGCACTCGTGAAAATCAAGTTCTAGGGACGCCACTGGCCTTGACAATCGACTTTTGTGACGTGATTGCCCTCGTGTTTGAAGAAAGCGCGGATTGGCTGAGACTCGTTTGTTATCGAGTAGCATCGCCGAGAAGTATGGATCTGACGTCCTCCTTTACAAAACTGCGGCAGCGTTTTCATGCATCGCACACCGGCCGCAAGTCACTCGCAGATCGCAAATCTTTGTGGATTGCAATCTTCGGAATATGTTTCTCTTGCATGAGGCACTAATCACTCCCAATGATTCGAATTTTGAGCTCAAAATTCAAGTTTAAGTCTAAGCATTAGAAAACATTTAATTAGATTCAAAAATAACGGTAAAAAATACTGTTCGTTACTCTAAAGTCTTAAACGCCCTCTATCGACACTTTTTAAACTACAACTTTAAAAATTACTTTATGAAAATAGTAACAAAAATAATAATTTTTGCAAAAACAGCAAATGAATCGACCAATAGTTCTGTCTTTTATGATTGTTTTACATTTTTGACTTTAAACTTAAATGGCGCTGTCTATAACAATAAACCTGTCTACAACGATATTTTTTAGGTCCCAACAGTATTGCTATAGACAGGTTTTACTGTATATATATATATATATATATATACACAGAGATAATAATAATAATAAAAGTGAAAAATATTGAAAAGACCACACCAAGAGCTCATAGATGCGCAACGCAGCAAAACTAAAAAGCCAAGTAAATATAAAATCAAGCAATCAGAATTTCAAATATTAAACAAATCATAAATAATAAGTGATGACAAAAAGGAAAAACGCAAACAGCCACCAAGTAAGAATAGATAAAGTGAATCCAGAGCTCATCAGCCGTGGAGGATTCATTAATTATGGTCAAATGACCAAAAATTTTTTAACTATGAACTAGAAGAGAATGTTTAAGCTCCAGTACATGCAATATAGAGTAACATTGGGCAAAAGCACCACTTGCTCAACTAAAAACAATAAACTAGAGCTCAAACCTAAAACTAAAAGCAGGGGGTTTCGCCTCGACTAATTAGGAAAACAAGTTCCGATAATTAGCCTTCCACGGGACAGTACCTGCCTATAACAAAATTGTCTTACCTTGAAATCCACATAAACAAAAACCCAATCCATTGTTCAACCCGATATAAAAACATTCCATTTGTCAACATAACATTAAAAACATAAAAACATATCCAGAAATCAGTCCATAGACATACCGAGTCGTCTGTTTCGCACGTGTAAAAAATTCATCCACCCCGGTGATTCATAAAAAATGGTTTGTCACGGTTGTATCATACATTTACACAGTTAAACAGTTTCAAAAGAAGCGAAATGCTCATCGAAGGCTATACTTAAGCAAATGTTTTCAACTAGATTTTTAGGGAAGTTATTATTAAAAAGTAAGTTTTTGAATACTGAAATTTCTTGCTTAAATGCAGAAATGGTATTGCAAATTCTTTTTATTTTGATAGCTTGCGAAACAATAATGCCAATAAAAACCTTTTTACTTAAGCAGGAGGAAAAATCTTGTAAGCTGTTAACTGTGAAATTGAATTCGCGTCTTTTATCATAGATTGTAGTGGAACAATTTGAGTCATTTTGTATGTTGATGTCCAGGAAATTAAAGCTATTTTGAATAGAACTGGTCTTTTTGAGCGTTAATGAACTATGATAAATAGTTTTGCTAAGTTCAGAAAAAATAAGGAAAATTTATACACAAAAGATCATTAATGTATCTGCAACAAATAGGTGTAGAGGAAGGATTGTCAATTAAATATTTTCTCTCATAATATAAAAGAAAAAGGTTGGCTAATGTAGAGCTAAAATTAGCTCCCATTGCTATGCCATTAATTTGTAGAAAACATGAATTACTATTTTTGAAAAAATTATTGAAAATACAAAATTTAAAAAGACCAAGAAAAAACAATTCATTAAAATCAAGGGAATCCTTGACCGAATTAAAAAGTTCTGAAACAGAGGAAAAAAGTTCAATGAGTGGGATATTGGTGAAGAGGTTTTCAAAGTCAAAAGTTTCTAAGTAATTTATATCAAGCATATTAAGTAAATTGATCACTTCAACACTATTATTAACAATCCAGAACCAATTCATTTGTTGAAGTTTCAGTTGTTCAAGAATTTTTTTGAGAAACTGTTAGAGCTTTACACTCAGATTTTTTCCGATGGTGTTGGTGGTAGAGCAAATAAAGCGAAATCCAACAGGTGTTTTATGAAATTTTGGAATAACATATAAGTAAGGTAAGTTAACAGAATCAGGACGTGGCAATTTAAAAAGTTTGTAAGCAGCAGCAAATTTTTTGATGATGGAGGATTCATTAAGTTTGGAGGAAACATAAGTGGTGGTTTTTTCTAGTTCATTTTTCAAAATATTAGCATATAATTTTTTGCAGCAGATAGAGTAATTAGAACTGGCTTTATCAACAACTGTAAAGACAAAGGCTTTTTTAAAATCATTAATGGCATTATTTTCATCAGCAGAGAGATGGAAATATGAAGATTCTGTGTTAACAATATCACGTAAACGTGATTTCAGTTCAATTAAAAAGTGGTGTCTATATTCAAGAAATGCATTAAGTGGAACATTAAAACAATAGGAGATTTTTCTTAAAAAATATTCATGTTCAAATGTAAGCTTATTAAATGCTTTTCGGAAATTAATACGAAAATTAGGCCGATATTTAGTACCCAAACTAAAAAGTTTAATGAGTTTTTTGTTTTGTAAAAAATTCAAATCACCGGTCAGAATATGACCAAGATCAGAGTTGAAGAAGATGGAATTAGAGAAATTAGCACAATTACAATCAAAGTTCAAATATTTATCAAAATTTTTTGCAACTTCTTGATAGTTTTGAATTTTTTTCGAGAAAGGTGGATTGAATTTGTAGCTGAAGACAATTTGTAGATCTTTGATGGGGAAAAATTCCAACAATTTACTGTGTAGTTTTGAAAAGTTTAAATAGTCGAAGGATTTTTGCAAAAAAACTAAAAGTACAGTAGTAAGTTTGATGTTGTTGAGTAGAACCAACTTTGTAGATCAGAAGATCATAACAGAGAAATTCAAATTGTGAATTTTTGAAAAGGTAGTTTGGAAGGAAATTTTTGAGTTTTTTAAGAAATTTATGTTTTAGACTAAAAAGAAATTTCCTAACATATTCAGTGTCATAAGAATGACAAAATGAATTTCCAAGCTTATCAAGAATTTCAATGGGCGAAAAAATGTAGAAACGGGGAGGGGATTTTCCTGATCCTCTATTAAAACGAGAAGTACTTGTATTATTTCCAAATCTAAACAGTGAATAAATACAAAGATTTTTAGATGAGTTATGGTATGCTGTATATAATTTATTATCAAGGGAAGAATTTAACCCATAAGGGAAAATAATCTTGTATATATATATATATATATATATACAAGATTTCGGAATTCGTGCACATCACACATATATGAAAGTATAACAAATGAATTAAACACATTTACTTCCACTTTCAACGGCCATCAATGCATCAGGTAGGAAAAATCTCTTCATACAACCAATGTCAACATTCTCATCCACAATGCCATTTTTGTTTGGCGCACATTCAACTTCCTCCTCTTCTATCTTACGCCCGCATAATGCAGTTAATACAGTCGGTGACGGCACAAGCTCAGCATTACTATCAAAATAAATAAATAATAATAATTTTTATGTTGTAAATTTTTTATCCGATAAAAATCAAAACAAATGTGAAACTTACATTTCTGTTTCTGTGAAATTGATTCTTATCATATGGCAACAATTGCCCTTTCGGTGTGTTTATCTTTCTGGCTTTCGATTTTTTCAGATACTTAGCAGCAATGCGCTGTTGATTTGGTCGTCATCTGGGCTTTATTTGCCGTATCTTTTCAATCGGTGGTGTATCTTGAACGGTATGTTGTAATGTTGCTGCTTGAGTAGGAGATTCTTGATATGCCAATGTATTTTTAACTTCTTAATTCAGAGAGAACTTGTAAGTTTTCTGCAGGAAATGAGTTCTTAAACTGAAGCTGCATTAATTTTTCTTCCCCTTGTTTCACGTACAGAATTTCTTGCTAGAGTGAACAAAACTGTACCTTTGGTTAAAATGTTATCTAGGAATTTTTCCACTGTTTTTTAGTACGACGTAAGTCAATTTCGGTTAGCTCACTGGCAGCAGTAGCTAGTGTTTTTGCCACCTCTATGGTTGTGTTGAATTTTCTTGTGGCGGTTTAACCTTGTAAAACCTGGGTTTGTAGCTTTTTCTTTTACTGTAGAGAACTGATCAGTTTCATATCAGCGAGTATGACTTTTTTGAATCTTTTGGCCACTAGGAGCCATCATAAATTGCCTTGTGGATTAAGTACCCTTCATAAACAGAAAATATGCCGGCAAGGTAATCTTAAGTGCATGTTGAACTCGCTTAAAGATGACTTGTTTTCTTGATGGACATTATGTGCGTAATATCTCCGTCAATATTGTTGTAAATTCTTTGATGATATGAAGTGTTCTCATGCAATGAATTGTGCAGCATAATTTGAACAGAGACAGAAGTGTGGCATTATATCAGCGTGCTGTGTTGTTACTGTTGTTTTCATTTTACATTCAAATTCTCGGTGGGAAAAATCTAGCCTTGACGCTTTTGAAAGTTAAAGTAATATTTTTACACTTGCGCTCAAAGTTTTTGAAGCTGAAAGATATTTTTACAAAACTGCAAGATTTGCTTCCACACGATTTGTCGTCGTATTCATTGAAGTTACGAGTCCTCTTTTGAATGGAGCACGAAGAATCTATGTATGACATCCAGTTTTCTACAAAAACAGGTTAAGAAATTACTGTTTACACTTGTTAGTTTAAGCCAAATTTCTTCCAGTGAAGTCGATCTTGCTGCTGCTTTACAATTTTGCAATACTTTTTTTTTTCTTTTTAATTTGCATTCAGTCGTAGGTTTAGCTTTGTGTTGATGGCTTTGATCATGTGAAACAAGTAAAGACATATTTGAGCATCGCGGAAGGACTCCTTGATTGCAACCCATTCAGCAAAATCTTTGTCAGTTAAGATAGTCTTCGTAGCAGGAAAACTTGGATTTACTTCCTTAAATATATCAAGCATTGTGCCGATGGTGGATTTACCTTCGCTTGACACAAAGCAGTATGCTACGACTGCAGACTTTCCATCAGAATCTTCCACGATGAAGTCGAACAGAGGCATTCCTGTATTGTTTACTATGTATATTGCATCTAATTCTGCAACCTCTCCAAAAGCAGCAAACAATTTCTTTTGGAAATACGATTGGATGACTAACATCTCTAAATATTGCTGTAACTCATCGTTATAACAATGAACTCACGTCTTGGTTTTAGCTCTGTATAGTTTTCACCAACATACACCAACCTTTCAATTTCAGTCTTTTCGGAATCAGCGAAGCGATTTTTCTGATTTTGTAAATCTTTGGTCAGAACATTTTTTTTTTCTCCTGAATGATTTCCTGCATCAATTTCGTTTTGGCACCCGCTTTGAGCATGTCTAATACTCGAGAAATATCACTGGAGGATATCTGACGGTTTTCAGCGTAGTGCATATCAATATCTTTCTCTTTGATGATGATGCTCTTCATTGGGCTTGCTAATGACAAAACATTGAAGTTCTTTGTGATAATTAAATTTCAATATATAGGAGCAGTTTGAAGGTAAAACATGTTGCAAATTTCTCACACATGTACCACGGCTTCGGGCGCTCCCATAGTGCTTGCAGCAGTATGAGATTGACTGATAAATTTCTTCACTGGGAAAACATTTTTAAGTATCCTTTAGCTGAAATTAATTAAAAGGATTATTAATTATAAAGAACTTATTATTCAACCACACGTTTTCATACGTGTTCTTAATACAAAGCATGAATATACTTATACACAGTGAAGCTCTGAATACTCGCTACAGAGAGCATCAAATTGCTCTCTCTCTCTCTTTTTAAAGCATTCATTCATCATCCCGCAAAGACCAGTAGCGTTCACAGCTCCTGCCGTGCCCTGAGCGATTTATTTTTGCGGAGTACCTCTTTATAAAAGAAAAATGGCAATAAAGTTTTAACTGATGACTTTAATTTGAACTAATATGCATGATCGTTGATCTCTGATTGATGCATTTTAAAATTATTTAATAACATTACCTACTTAAAATTAACAAATAATTTTTCATAAAAAAATGTTACGCATTATTAAAGAAATTTCTGAGAGTTAGTATCATTTAGTATTGAAAAAATGAGTAAGAAAAAGTTTTTTAAAACATTAATTTTTGAAATATTAGGTTTTCTTATTTAATACGAAAGATATGCATTACTTATGTTCTTTTCAGTGATTGGTGTTCATTAAAAGTTTACAAAAACTAAAAATTATCGAAACATGAGCTTAACTGTATTGGCTTCCAAGAAAATGTATAAATCACTCGAATCAATTCTTGTATGTTTACAATTTTTTGGAACTATTCTTACCTTTTAATTGATGAAAGAATTACTTGTTTTGTATAGGAAGTGGGAAATATGCTATTTAATTTACAAATATCAACATTTTTCAATTATTTTTTTAAAGGAGAATCACAATACTTAGTTACTCGTAGTAAAGATGCATGAAACATGATAGTTCTTGTGGCTAAAAAGACTTCTAATCAAAGATCTTTCTTCCCCTCTGCGCATATTTCTACAATTGCACCGGTGCTTAGAGGAACTTTGCCATTTTTTTCTACTTTGATCAAAAACTGAATTTAACTTGATATTTTTCTGATGCATTAATAAGTCATTCGTACGTTCAAATTCAACTCCAAAGAATTTTGAAGTCGAACTTTGATTTTATTAAACTGATCGAACGATTCAATAAATCGTCATTTAACGCAAATACAGCTAAAACGATATCCTGAATTTAAATTTGTACGCAGTCCAGTCACATTAATGTGACCATCTGTCAAAAGCCAGAATAACCAACTTTCGCAGAGCGGACTGCTGCGAGACGTGCAGGAAGAGAGTCACTTAGGTCCCTGAAGGTGTTCTCTGGGATGTTGAGCCATGCCGACTCTAATGCCGTGGCCAGCTGCGCTAGATTACACGGTTGAGGATCCATGGCGCGAATAACTTGATCGAGATGGTCCCACAGATGCTCGATTGAGTTTAAGTCAGGTGAGCTTGCTAGCCAGGGGAGGACGGTAAACTCATCCTGGTGCTCTTCGAACCACGCACGTACACTGGCAGCTGTATGGCACCTCGCATTGTCCTGCTGGAAGATGCCATCATCCTGAGGAAAAACAAAGCGCATGTAGGGGTGGACATGGTCCGCAAGGACAGATGCGTACTTGTATTGATCCGTCGTGCCTTCCACAATGATCAGTGAACCCAGAGAATGCCAGGAAAACATTCCCTAGACCATAATGCTCCCGCCTCCAGCTTTGTTGGCATAAAATATTATTTTATTTTTATTCTCGGTCCACAGCCGATAATTTAAAGAAAATATTTTAAAGTTAATTGTTACCTACTTTAAGCCCAGTCTGGTAAAAGTAGAATTCAACTAGTTGGTGCTGACACTTCAATCGACAATTCCTCCACGCCATAATTAATGGCGACTGTTTACTAAATCCATTGAAGATTGCATGTCTCGATGTGTCGATTCAGAAAAAGTTGAGTTGTCACCTGATTGATTCGAATTAATTCCACTTGTTGACCGCACGTGCTATGGAGAGGAGTACGAATATTCGCGGCAGTGGAATAAACAAATGAGTGATGGTGGAAGTAGAAGTTAGTGTGGTGACGTCATAGAGGCATGGAATCTCATTGGCTGATGAAACATATATATTGAGGCGAGTGGCAGCACTCTCTCTCTCTCTTCACTTTTCAACGATCCCCAGTTTGGTTTTGATCGTGAAGACTAGTTCGGCTCACGTGTGGGGGGGGGGGTTTCCCCGCGATGCTAGCGGGGCTTTTTAGTGGTGTGTAAATGGTGATGAATATTCACCTTGCTTCTCAAGTATTGAAATTTTCCAAGTCCTGGAATTAGAATGAGTCCAGGTGAAGAAACACTTGTGTTGTGTCCGGCCAATCGATAATGCCGGGGAAGTGAGTTCCTAAAATTCTACCTGAGATGTTCACCGAATCTTCGAACTGTCTATCGTTGCCTTCCTGCTAAGGGCGTTCCGGAAGTGTGTTCCGGAAGACTTTCTGTGCTCCTGGAAGTGAATCCTTCAGACTGGCCACTGACTTCATCGACTGATTGGTGACATTTTTCTTTTACTTATTGAAACCACTTTTGTTGTGATATTTTGGGGGTGTTCTTTTATGGGGATATTGTAATATAGTTCTAGTCATATTTAATAAATGTATTTTTCTGAAACATGTTTTTTTGCTTGTCTCCAACTTGACATTACACGGCCAGTTAATGTTGGCTTAGTTTAAATCTCTTAAACTTTGGATTTTTAAACCTAACTTTAATTATGCCAACAAGCTTGGACCGTTCCGGCAATGGTTGCAGGGTGGTTCCTTTCAGAGGTTTCACGCCTTATACGCCAACGTCCATCTGTCCGATGGAGCATAAAACGCGATTCATCTGAAAACGCTACCTGTTGCCACTCAGTAGACGTCCAGCTGCTGTACTGGCGTGCAAATTCTAGTCTTCGTCGTCGATGAACAGAAGTCAGCATAGGTGCACAAACCAGGCGTCTGCTTCGGAGGCCGAGACGCAGCAATGTTCGCTGAATAGTAGTTTGGGAGACAACGGTAGCCCGTCTATCTGCCCGAGCGCATCTCCGCAACCGTCGTTCGCCTCTGTCATCTATGGTCCGTGGTGCACCACATTTGCCACGTCGCTGATTTTGGACAGTCCCATTTTGCCATGCACGGTACACTTTTACCACGGCGGCACGCAAACAGTTGACAAACTCAGCCGTTTTGGAAATGCTTCCACCTTTGGCCCGAAAGCCAATGATCATGCCCTTTTGGACGTCGGATAAATCGCTTCGTTTCTGCATGACGCCAACGATTGAAATGTTTTCCGAAGCCCTCACACATCCTTTATATACGCTCAACTGCACTGTGCTGCCACCTGCCTTCTGTGATTGGTTATTTAACTCTGACGTGGAAAGTACATGGTGGTCACATTAATGTGACTGGATTGTGTATAAATAATGTAAAATAAAAAATCGTTTGGCGCAGTGCCCTCAAAGGCTTTTGGCCCTTAAAACTAAATAAACCTACCAACAGCTAAATCATCTGCATACACTAAAGTTATAAATTGCCAATTTAAATGAAAAACACAGTTACAGTGCGATAATTTTTCGGAATTTAATTCCGAAAGTACTAGATTTGACTAATGAAACCAATATTGGCTGAAGCTGTGGTCAAGACCTTTGGAAAAATTTAATGTCAATGGACACGAAAACAACAAGAACTCATGAAGCCACTCGCACCCAGCTTGATGTAGGCTATGTAACTCCTTTTTAAGTTTCATTACATAGTTTTCTTTACTCTTCTTTACAAAACCTTTCGGCTGTTGTAAATATATCGTTTCGGTAAGGTTTCCGTACAGATAAGCACAAATTTCATCTAAATGAGCATGTTTCCATCCTTTAATTACAACCAGTATTATAAAGAATAATTTATTAAGGTTAAGCTAATCTTTGGCGAAAAGTATCTGGAAAAAGTAATTCCTTCGGATAGCCTGATCCGTTTTTACAACCAAAAATTATTGAGGCTTATTTTCGCGGAATTAGCTTGCTTCTGAATTGTACAAGAAAATGCCAGCAACTACAGTGATTCATAACCATCCCTCCCCCAGTCTTCATTTGTAACTTTAATATTATCGCAGGTGGTAGAATTAGCAATAAAAAAAAACAGCTTCAGTGAAGTAGATATATTTTTTTCAATGTTCATTTATTAGAAAAAGCAACTTAAGGGAGAGCACCCAAGGGAGGGCTCTTTTATGGTGATGCGTCTCAGGACACAAGCAGCGAGATTCGCCTTTACGACTTCTTTAAGTTTTCTCCTTAAACCCGAGTGGATTGCATAAGTTCCATTGTCGTCCTTCATATGGGAATGGACGCCACTCATGAAAGAGGATGGTCCGTCCACCCTTCATCGTCAGATGGCGGAAGATCTTCGAATTCCACATCCTCTTCTTCCTCCTGGGAAGGAAGTTATTGGGACTTGGTCAATTTTACTTTCTTGCTTGAAAGTAAAAAGTCCTCTTTTTTAAAGTTGTGCGATTTTGGGGGCCTATGTTTAGAGGCTACCCCAATTTTTGCACGCGTTCGGATAGTTTTCTTTTTTTTCAATTGTTTTCTTTTGCTTTTTATTATTTGTTTTGTTTGAAATTAATTTAGCTGAGTAGCTTGTACTGGGGTTTTGAGCAGTTTGAATTTTAATTTCGTTTGAAGTTTTTTGTGCTGTTTCAGAAATATTGAGCTGTTTTTTTGTAGGTTTAGGTGAGTTAAGTAGTTTAGTGCTGGTTATTGTGTTTACTTGAGGATCTGTTTGTGTACTTATGGAATTGAATACTTTTCTTACTGCTGCAGCATATGATAGTCCAGCTGAAGGCGTACGAGACTGGACAATTTTTTTTGAGTGGGGGTATGATATATTCTGCGTGGTTTTGATTACTTGGATTTTCTTTTTCGGAGAACCTTTTAGGGTACTTTCTAGAGTAGGAGGGGTGGTCTCCTTTGCAGTTGATACATTTATATTCCTTTTTGCCTTCATTGCTGTCATGGCCGGGCTGAGCGCACCAGGCACAAATTCCTGTACCACGGCATGACAGCCTGAAATGCCCAAAACGTTGCCACTTAAAGCACCGCAGCGGGTTTGGAATAGAAGTTCTTACACGTGGCCTTGACACGTGAAGGGGGGATAGGTGTACTAAAGGTTAAAATAACATATTTAGTAATCTGCATTTCGCCATTGCGTTTGACCGTGATCCTCTTCACTCAACTTACGTGTTGGTCCTTCATTTCTTCTAGAATTTCCTTCTCTGGTGTAAATAGAAGGAATGATTCCCCGTGAAAAGTTCAATGTTGAGTGCTTTATTTCTACTAATAATTCGCCTGTGTGTGTTTTTTTACTTTCTTCTATATCTAATATATAGAAAGAAGTATTGGATTCGTGCAAATTTTCGAATTTCGACGGATTCGAACGATTTGAGGTGTGCTGAGTCCATCTGTCTGTGTGTGTGTATGTGTGCCCGTGTGTGTGTCACGTCTGTGTGTGACCAGTTTTTTGTGGCTGCTCTACAGTAAAAACTACCGCATGAAATGGAACGAAATTTGGTACACATATGTGCCCCTATGTGAACTTGTGCCCATTGGTTTTTGGCGCGAATTCCTCCAACGGGATGGAGCAATGGGAAAATTTTTTGAGTTGCGCGTGCTTGCTATTCCTCGGGAAGTAACAGGCGGAATCAAACAAAATTTGGTCCATATGTTGCCCCTAACAGGAGCAGGTGTTGTTTCAATTTTCCTCAAGAAGTAACTGGCTGAATTAAACAAAATTTGGTCCATATGTTGCCCCTAACAGGAGCAGGTGTTGTTTCAATTTTGGTGTCAATAGCTCAAACGGGGATTGAGTTACAGAACGTTTTTTGTCGTCATTTGTGACTGCTGTATCTCAAGAATTAATGAACGGAATCAAACAAAAAATTTTCGACAAGTGGCCCTTAGTGGGTATAAGAGCTGATTTTATTTTGGTGTCAACAGCTGAAAAGAGGGTGGCGCAATCGAACGTCTCTTTTTCCATTGTGAGTGCCCTATCTCAAGAAGTAATGCTACGTTATAGATGAAATTTGGAATAAATGTCAATCCATCTTTAAACAGGCTTTGGTTCAATTTTGACGCCAATCACTCCAAGAGGTGTTGATTTTTTTGTTTTTTGCGAATAAAAATTATCTTTCTTATTGTTGCATTAATAAAGCTAAATCGTAATAGATTATCGTCTGCGTATTTCTCGTGATTTTAATTGTATGGAAATGATTGGAAATATTATCTCAGTGGTTTAAAATTTTTAACTGTTGCCATTTTATGTTTGTTAACAAATAAAATATTGGTAATTAATTCAAGCAAAGCTTTTAAAACAACTTTCAATTTTCGCTCTTTGCTTTGCTTTTGCAATAATTCAGACATTGGGATGGTCGTCAAGTTTTTGCATGTGTAATTTTGTTTCTGTTGGGAACATTGCTTCCTCGTCAAGCATTGGGAGGGATCAGAAAAAAAAGAAAAATATAGAAGAAAGTTTCGTGATGGCCACAACATACTAGTTTACTGAATGAAACGCACCGATAAGGTTTACTAAGGATTTATTAATTAAAAATGGAGAAACAGGAGTAAATGTAAGATTTTCGTTCCTTTTGATAAGAATTTTTTGCAAATGTTTGCGGTTCATTAACCGTTTGAGGCACCGACTACCCCCCGTATCACGCAGCCACGGGCCCCGTTGGAAACACCTTGGCTTAGGGGTTTTGTCCGAATTTGGTGAGTGTGATAAGGGAAGGAAGGAGACAGAAGTCCCCTCCCAGCCGATATTCTGTTTGAGCAACTGGGGGTTCGCGACTCCTCCCAAGAGCTCGCACCGAACCGCAAGCCCCCCCCCCCACCACGGCAAGGTAAACGGACACGGGGGGGGGGGTCTTACGACTTGAGAGGCGTGGAATTGCAAACAGTTGTAGATCAACTTCCGCCCTCATTTCTCATATTTACGGGATTTCAATGGTCATAATCTTCTCTGGGGGAGTCCAGAATTGAAGAGTAGAGGTCTAATCATAGAAAGGTTTATAGAAGACAATGATCTATGCGTTCTTAACAACGGTAAAAATATCTATTTCCACCTTCCGACGCAAACCTACCATGCCATCGATCTTGCAATATCCTCACCTTCCTTTCTGCCACTTTGGGATTTCCAGGTGCAGGGTGGTCTCTACACCAGTGGCTACTTTCCAATTAAAATAACTTGTACTGGTCGCTGCAGCTATCAGCAGCATCAGCAAGGCCGTCTTCGCATTGATCGAGCTGATTGGGCTGCATTTACCCAGTTGGCAGAAATAACATCGGAAGACGTGACTGATATTGATATAGCCGTAAATCAAGTAACCGACATTATCTTAAACGCAGCTAACGTTGCTATACCAAATACCACTAAAAGCAGAATCAAATTTCCTAAGCCTTGGTGGAACTTTGATTGTCTAGAGGCCCATAAGAAACAAAAAAAAAAAAAAAAAAAGGCATGGAACACGTTTCGTCGTTATCCAACCCCACAAAATCTTGTGGCACTTAAACAAGCTCGAAGGATTCGACAAAAGAGCCAGCGGGACTCGTGGCAGGCCTATGTCAGCATTATCACGACGGCCACCGCATCCAAGACTGTATGGGGTAAAATAAAAAAAAAAAAATCGCTGGAAACTGAAATACATCTTGTGCTCTCATTCTAGAGAAAGATTGTCGTATTTTATCGGATCATAAAGAAGTTGCTTACTGCATGAGGACTTATTTGCGCTGGAGACTTCAGCCAAATAACTACTGTTCTAAGCTTTTAGCTATCAAATCACATAAAGAACGAAGAGTTCTAGATTTTAATTCAAACGTTTTAAATCAATACAACTCAAAATTTGCATTTCTAGAACTTAATATTGCTCTGCAAAAATCAAAAAACACATCACCAGGCCCTGACGAAATTCATAATAGCACGTTAAAAAATCTAAGCAGGTCCTCATTAGAAAATATCCTGCAGATTTTCAAAAGAATTTATTCTGAACACAGATTCCCAAAATCTTGGAGCCAAGCAATAGTAATCTCTACTCTTAAACCAAATACACTGATAAACCCGAGTGCTATAGACCTATAACTCTCACAAGCTGCCTATGTAAACTAATGGAGCGGATGGTCAACGCGAGACTCATGTACATTCTGGAGTCACACCATCTACTATCTTAACATCAAATTTGATTCAGGCGCGGCAAATGCACAGTCGACAACCTGCTGCTTCTTGAAACATCACTAAGGGAAACACTTCTTAAACGAAAACATCTTGTGAGCGCATTTTTTGACATTGAAAAGGCATATGATCATACCTGGAGGTATGGGATCCTCAAAACCCTGCACGAGTATGGGTTACGAGGTAATCTACCGATCTTTCTATCTAATTTTCTTAGAGATCGAACTTTTCGCGTACGTGTCAAGTCTGTTTTGTCAGATACCTTCATTCAAGAAGAAGGAGTTCCCCAGGGAAGTATACTAAGCGTAACTCTTTTCATAATAGCAATCAATAGCTTTAACGATCAACTTCCTCCTACTGTAAAAGGTACCATGTTCGTTGATGATTTTGAAATTTCTTTTTCTTCATCGAGCATGAGTATCATTGAAAGACAACTTCAAATAGCCATCAATAAAGTATCACAATGGACGGAGGAAAATGGCTTTACTTTCTCTATTCAAAAAACTTTCTGTATCCACTTCTGCCGTAAAAGAGGTCTTCATCCTGATCCAACACTTCTCCTTAACAATCAACCAATAGCTGTAAAGGATCAGGGAAATTTTTTGGGTCTCATACTTGATAAAAAACTCAAATTTATACCGCACATACAAGAGCTGAGAAAAAAATGTTTATTGAAATTAAATATTCTTAAAGTCTCAGCAAACACTTCTTGGGATGCTGATACACAGTCTCTGTTGAGAATTTAAAGGGCTCTTATCCGCTCAAAAATTGATTATGGATATCAAATTTATGGTTCTGCAGCGAAAAGCTATCTGAAAGCCCTGGATCCAATACATAATCAGGCACTGCGCATTTGCACAGGAGCCTTTCGAACCTCACCTATCAACAGTCTTCATATTCTAGCACATGAACAGTCTCTTAACAATAGACGTCTCAAACTTTCTTTAAATTTTTATTTCAAAACAAAACCTTGTATCAATCATCCGTTACACCTTCATATTTTTAATCCATCTAATGTTCTGTTATTTCTACGCCGTCCTTCAGTGATCCCAACGTTTGGGATCCGAAGACGTCGGGTGCTCTCAGACCTGCAACTATGCGATTTCAAAACCCTCAACATAATAGAACCAATTGAACCATTGTGTGATGTAATTGCTCCTACAGCAAAAGGCCTCGATTTATTGTCCAAAGAAACTACCTCCAATACAGTTTACCAACAAATTTTTCATGTCATTAAAAGGAAATATTCAAAATATAAAGAATTTTTTACCGACGGATCAAAAACAGACGAGCTCGTCGGATTTTTTACAATAGTTGATGTTCACGTTACTGCAGAAAAATTAAACCCATCCTGCTCGGTATTTACTTCAGAAATAGAAGTCGTATTTACATCTCTTCAATCAGTAGCCCAATCCAACTACAAAAAGTGGGTGATATACACTGACTCAAAGAATTCAGTGGAGGCCATCACTCACTGCAATAATAATAACCACCCTATAGCCATTCAGTCCTATCATCTATTAAAAATTCTTCTGCAAAACAATTTTTAAGTCCTTTTTTGTTGGATCCCTGGTCTTGTGGGCATTGCAGGCAATGAAGCAGCCGATTCATCTGCCAGAATCCTGGTTGATGATACTGTCCCTTACGCTGACATCAAAAACGCCATTTCTAAATCTCTTAATATGCATTGGCAGCGGACCTGGCATTCAGAAACCCAAAACAATCTGCGTTCGATCCAGCCCTCGACTAAAGGCTTTAGATCATTACATCTCACCAGGAGAGAACAAGTTTTATTAGCTCGACTCCGCATTGGTCATAGTAGGTTCACACATAAATACCTTTTATGCCGTGAACCAGCTCCAATGTGCATAACATGTAATGTCCATCAGACAGTGTTACATATTTTAAATAACTGCCCAAATTTTAATCAAATACGTTTTAAATATTTTAATGATTTTAACCCTACTTTGAAGGAGTTGCTTGGGGACCTACCCCATCGCAATTTATACTCCTTCCTCCAGGAGATTGGATTCTCTCTTTTAATTTAGTAACTGTGCCGTCAAAATGTGATTGTCTTTTTCTTGCAATTGAAGTTTTTTTTGTCAATATATTATTTCATACGTTATTTAAATGTTTTTTTTTAATGTCTACATGTTTTTTATTACTTATTTTAAACTACCAATATTCATACCTTTCACCTGAAAACACGCTTACTTTTATATTTATCTATATAATTTGTTCCAAAAAATCGTTTGGCACAGCATAGCCCTCAAGGACTCTTGCGCCATAAAAAAAATAAACAAACCAACCCACCAACCGGTTTCTTCAAATGCCGAATCATGCGTTTAACGGCACTGCTGGACATGGGGCCTCTTAAGTTCTTCATCCGCCGATAAGAACGGAGAGCTGCCGAAGCATTGCTCTCATTCTGATAAAACAGTTTTACGATCAGTGCGCGTTCCTTCTTGTTAAGCGGCATGTTAACTGCGAACGAATGATTCCTTTAGGCTTCGGTATGTAGAGGCCTGCAGGACCGGTGAGGTCCTTTTGCCATGCTCGTTAGGTAGATTGTGAGAGAGGAGACCAAACGTTTCGTTAACGCGGGCCCCTTAGGGGGGTCCGGAGAAGGGGAATGGGATGGGCCAATAGAACAGCAGAGCTCTCCCCTGACATGGAAGGAACCTCATTGGTGCGAATTCGTGGGCTACTCAAGCCGGCCGTTCTCTTAAGACTTAGCAACGCAAAGTAGCAGATGAGATAAAAAACTGGTAGCTTGATTACATAGGTATCATGGATAATAACAAAAAAGAGAAGTAAGAAATAAAAGAAAACTTGAATAAATACGCGCCTATATACAAAACATGCTAACGTGGAGCAAGAGAACCGCCAAGCTGATGCAGGGCAAGCTGCGGATTTGGTTGGGGGTGATTTTTTGTGCTCATTGAGTCATAATTTAGACGCCTGGTGTGAGCGGGGAAAGGATATTTATACTTTCTTTTGGCGTTTTTTAGTGCTTTATCTGTGTGCAAGTGGAAATAGAGCCCGTAATCGAGAATGATTCCGAGGTATTTGGCTGAGGAGGTTTACTGCATGATTTTATCGTTGATTTTTACTTGTTTTGGGTTGAGTTTTTTAGTTCCTTTTTTGAAGCTAACCACATTAGTTTTATTTTCATTTATTTTTATTCTACATTTGGTATACCACCGTTCAATTTCGTCTATGTAACGCTGAGCGATTTTGTGAGCAAAAGCTCGGCTGGGATTTTTGACAATTATCGCTACGTCATCTGCATATAGGGCGGTTAGAGCTCTGCTGTCCATAGGGAAGTTATAAGAGAAAGTATTAAAAAGGACAGGGGCGAGAACACAGCCTTGAGCAAGGCCAGCTTGGATGCTTCTTTTAGTGGAGAGGGTGGAGTTAATTTTGATTTGGAAGGTTCTGTCCTTCAGGAAGCTATTAATGATTTGGATAAGGAAATTTGGAATATCGTTTTGCATTAGTTTGAAGATGACTCCTTCGTTCCACACCCGGTCGAATGCTTTCTCGACGTCGAGGAAAATGCCTATTACAGAGTTTTTGTGATTTAAGCCATCGTTTATGTAGTTTATTACCCTGACAAGTTGGTGCACAGTGCTATGTGCTGGTCTAAAGCCAAATTGCTCGTCAGGGATGAAGTTGTTGCTTTCGAGATAGTTGTTAATGAGTGCCTTAATGACATGCTCAAAAATCTTAGATAGGTTGCTTAGGAGGCTAATTGGTCTGAAATTCTCAGGGCTATTTGTGGTTCCTGGCTTATGAAAGGGGAGTATTAATGCATTTTCCCAAGATGTGGGAAAGTAATGCAATCTGAGGGAGGAGTTAATGATTTTGGTAATGCAGGTTACAACGTTAACAGGTGTTGACTTGAGCTGCCTGTTGGTAATTTGGTCTTCGCCCAGGGCCTTGCCAGGTTTCAATTTCTTGATGATATTGCTAATAAAGGTGGGGGAGATGAAGGGAGGGGGGTCATCATTATCGGGGTTTCTAAGATTGTTATCCACAAAGTTGGTAACATATTCTTTGTTTCTCTGGCAGATATTATTATTATTAAGTTTGAAAATATTTTCAAACGTATCTGCCAAGATTTTTGTTTTCTCGCTCTCTGATTGGTGGATGCTGCCTTGGGAGTCTTTAATGGGCGGGACGTTGAATTTTGAATTTTTGAGAGAGTGAGTTAGGCGGTAAAGGGAAGAATTTTCCGGATTTAGGCCTTCAAGATAATTAGTCCACCTGTTATCGTTATAAATTGCGATTAGGGAGTGGATGTCTTTTTGTAATTTATTAATTTGGGTTTTGATGGCGGGATCAGGGTTATGGTGGTGGGTTTTTCGAAGGTTATTTTTCCGCACAATAAGGGCTTTTATGAAGGGGGGGGGGGAGGGAGTATCTTTGGTTGGTAATATTGATATTGTGCGTTGAGAGATTATACGCATGGTTAAATGCGTTGGAAAGGTCGGAAATGGCGTGATCAATATCTTGAGTTGTCCTACAGGGGGGGTTGCCAGGGACGGTACATCTCATGATGTGATGGAATTTACTCCAGTTAGTTACGGGTGCGGTGAGTTGGACTTTAGGTAGGCTATAATACAGGCCGAAGAGGAGCATAACCGGGAGGTGATCCGAAGGGAGGTCATCAACTGCATCCGTAATAACGGGCCAGCTGGTGTTGGAGATTGCAAAATCAATGGTGGTTGGAGTTTCCAGGGAGTAGTGGGTGGGCTTGGAGGGGGCAATGATGTCGTTATTTTTCTCGATACACAAATCGTGGATAATATCTCCGTTTACATTGGGTAAGCCTGCGCTCCAAAGCTGATTTTTAGCGTTGAAGTCCCCAGCGATAATAAAATGGGAGTTCGTAGTGCAGATGTCGTTAAGCTCAGCTTCAATGATGTCATTGGACGGCGGGATATAAATGGATGAGATTGTTAACTTATAATTATTTCTGAGTTCTAGAGTGATCGTAGTATTCTCGAAACTAGTGGTTTGGATGGAATTAACATAATGGGGGATATTTCTGCGGATGAAAATTGCAGTACCTCCTCCTCTACCAGTCACTCGATCAGTCAGGTGAAATTTGGAATTTTGCATTTGTTGCTTGGCTTCAGAAAGGTTTCTTGCACGAGAATGATGTCGGGGGAATTTTGAATAATAAAATCTGTAAGCTCGGTACGCTTCTTAAAGTTGAGACTGGCAGCGTTCCAAAAGAAAATTTTTAGATGTCTGTGGCTGACTATGTTGACTGTTTATGAGTGTGGAACAAATTGTTTGGGCAAGCGTCTGTAGTTGGGTGATTATAGATGCGAACATGGCCGCAATTTGAGTGCTTAAGGGGTGTGTGTTGTTTGTCGTTGTGGGGGCGGCTGAAAGTGCCTGCTTTTGGCGGAACTCGGCTTCTCTTTTTTGCCAAATATTTTCTTGGGGGGGGAGGTGGGGGTTGGGGTTTGCGAGGCTGGAGTCGTTTAGTGCATTCAATGGAGTTTGAAAGGTGCGCTCCCGCACAATTTGCACATTTAGGGGGGGGGGGAGGTGGGTTTGGTGCATTCTCTTGACCAGTGATTTTCACCACATTTCATGCACTTTGGTTCTACAGTGCAGAGGGGGGAGGAGTGCCCGTGTCTCTGACAACGGAAGCACTGGGTAGGGCCGTCCTTGCGTTTCATTGCCTCGACTTTAATTTTGTAGTAGGAAATTGCCTGCAAGTTAAAGATCTTTTTGTTATCCTCGTTTTTGGGTAGCTGAACAAAAAAGGGGGCATTAGGTTTTTTCCCTACCTCTGGTCATTTGTACGCATTTTGTGGTGGAGAAACCCAGTTCGGCTAGTTCTGATTCCAGCTCCTGGATGTTGTAGGAAATAGGAAATCCCCGGATTACAGATCTGATTTCCTTTTCACTGGGCAGTTGCCGGGTGAAGGATTGGAAATTAGCAGAATCAGTGTAACTCCTAATAGTTCTATGTATGTCGGCAGTGGTTGTTTCGACAATGAGGTCCGGGCCCGAAATTTTGCCGAGAATCCGCTGGCCGCATAGGTCTTCAAGTTTTTTGAGCATTGGGGTGGGGTCAGTGATATTTACTATAGTAATATTGGGGATCCTTTGTTTTCGTTCTTTCTGCTGTTTCAGGTCAGTGTTGGTTTGGTGGGTATCAGGAGCTTGGGCATTATTGGGGGTGGGAGGGAGGCAGTGCTGTGTGGGGCTGGGGTTTTGTCTTTGGAATGCTGTCATTAGCCTTAGTAACAAGTGCGGGGAAATCGTCAATTTCGGTACCCTGGTCCATATCTTCATTAAGGGCATTAAATCTGTTTTTAAGCTCAATTGAGTTATTAGTATTGGTTTGAGTATCTGAAAGGTGAATTTTTGCCATTCTTTTAGGAATATTTGTGTGGCTAAGATCATCGTCTAACTCATCGTCATTTCTTAGGGTACGTTTCCTATCATTAGAAATACTGGGATTAACAACATATTGGGTTTTAAAGGACATCATCTCCTCTTTGAGGGAGTTTATTGAGGTAAGGGCGAGATTAAGCTGGGAGGTTAACTCTTCTTTTTCCTTTAAGAGGTTTTCATTTTGGGCTTTTAATTCGGCATATGAGCGCCGGATGAGGAAAGCTTCCCTGTCTTTGGCGACTTCGAGGGCTTCTTCAGCATAATTAGCAACTGTTTGTTCTCTTTTTCCGAGCTCTATCTTATTACTGTGGATTATTCGGAAGAACTTTTCTATGTAGTTTCTGTAATTTTGGACTTCGGTGAGATTGTTGTACTTTTTTAGCTTTCCAGCTAGGGGTTTTAGGGCAAAGCTAAGTTTGGCCTCGTCTACAGCATGGGCAAAAGAAGTGACCTTACTCACCCAGTCCTGCGAGGTGTCCTCCAGTGGAGTGCCTTCGCTGGTCAGGTCATTGGTGGCGTCGGGTTTCGTGAAGAATTTGGAGTCCCCCGAGGTGGGTGAGTCACTCTTTTGCTGTCCATCGCTTGCCGAGGCCATGGACGGGAGGGGGGAAGGGTCCGCAGAGCGTCAAAGCAGTGAAGCGGAGGGAGGCTAACGGTTAATCGTTGGCCGTGATAAGCGGTAAATCCAACGCAGCGCCGGCTGCGAGATAAGCAATTTCCTTCTTCGTGCGAGAGAAGTATTATATAACCTTCTCGCACGTCAGTCAATCCAAGAATCCTTCTCTGATTCCTTTCAATCATGCATCTCTGTTTTATACACAGAATACAGGCGCTATTCGTTTGCATATAGTTTTCACAGTACAGCGCCATCTATTGGCAGAAATTTAAACTTTTTTTTTTGCAAAAATCTCGAGCGCATGTTCTACATTAACGTACATTTTAAATATCATTCGGATTCGTTTAATAGAACTGGAGCTATGAGCCTCTGAGTACTGTGCGTTTAATTTTAACCACCTTGTATATGGTCGCGGGTTGTTTAGTGCCCAGGGGAGGGTGGTAACGACATAAACTGAGCAAATTTGAGTACTACTGCTGTACAAGAAAGTAAGATTACACTTAGGCCTGTCGATGTCCTAGAAATTCCCTTTTACAGTAACTTCAGTCAGATTTAATGTAAAGATACAGATACCTTCATATCCAAAGCAAAACTCCAGAAAGAAAATACAATTTTCCTCATCATTTGTAAATTTTATTTCCAACTTGTATCCAAAATATAGGACAATTTTCATTCAATGATACACACGACAATGTATGGCAATGTTACAATCAGGATAAAAGACAGTTGTCAAATCCAAGAATCGGTACTTTGTCACAGGAAAGGTTTTATATATACTTACATCAAATTTAGACTATGTAAGCAAGTATACGTTCAAGTAGTATGCGTTTACAGCCACAATAATATTATCTTTATTCATACTTCTTATGTATACCTATCTCGTATTTTGGGCAATCTTAAGCAATGACGAAAATTGTTTAAAGCAAAATATTGATGAATTTTTTGTCAAAAACCAAAATATTTTTAATCGACTCCTACAGTTCAAATTTAATCAAATATAACTTAACATTAAAAATTCCTACTCTAAGTTTTCAAACATATTTTCGTGAGAAGTCTGCTTTAAACACTTACAAAGAGCTGTCCATAAATGATGTGTTGTTTTGTTTCATTATATTTGACTCCTTCCATCTTTTGTCACAAAGTATTACACCTTCACCTTGTCCTTCGCCTCCTTTGTCCCATGTCATGCTGTATTAAATATATATTGTATTAAAAATATTTTTATTTGAACTAAGATGAGTGATGTCACATTTCTTGTTGCCCCATCCCTCTTCTCCCCAAAGCGAAACATCATTTTAAGACGACCATTAAGTTACAACACTAACACAGCGTTTTCCAACCTTTTCGACACGAAGCATGATAAAAATGTAATAATGAAAAATGTCATGGACCAATGTTTTTTTTTTTTTGAGATTACACATTTGTAAAATCATGTGGGTTATAATACCCTTACAAAAATTTTAAATAGAATTCTATAAAAAAATACATAGAATCCTCTCTATAGAATCCTTTAGAATTATGACCCATTTTTCTATACGCTATAAGAAGCTTTCTACAGAAAACCCTATAGAACATTCTTTAGAAAATGTCTTTTAGAGTCTTTAGAGAAACGGGCCATAATTCTATAGGACTCTATAGAAGGCCTTAGAAACGAAATGAAATTCCTACAGAAACTCTATAGAGCATTTTACAGAAACCTTATTTTGTTTCTAAAGAAAACACATTAACAACATTAAATGCTTCAACATATTGTACTTTATTAGGGTACAAATGATTTAATTTTGTGATTTTAATTTATTCTTTTAAAAAGAAATTCATTGATATGTAATTCTTTAACTTAGAGCTTAGGAATCCTTTTTCAAATGTTTAATTTTCGCCTTTTCATAGTTAACACAACCTTTCATAGTTTTTGTTTTATTCATCGCACTATTCTTACCTATAAAATATCTTTCTTCATTACTCAACCTGAAAATTTAAATTTTTTAATTAGTAGTTACTGTACAGCGCAGAGCGCTTTTCAACAGTCGCCACTTATTCCAAGTTCATGCTCATGGACACTATCCAGAGCTATTTCTTTTTAAATGAAGACAACAATGAGGCAAATCTTAAGGTGTTTTGCTGAAGTTGGTTTTGAAGAAAGTATTAACGAACAAGGCTTGTTATCAGACTCCATACATATTTTACTAAAACCCACAGAAATGATGTGAATTTGCTGCCAGGGCAAGAGCCCAGACTTTCTCCCTCCAGAACCGGCACTATTAAAATCAGTAATTCTGGTTAACAAAACAGCTTTCGAGAGTTAGTAGACATTATAACATTTTTTAAAAACTATCTTAGATACTTAACAAAGGAAAAAGTTGAAGTCTTGAAATTTGCAAAATGTAAACTACAATTATGTTACAAACTGAATTTCTGATACAGGAAAATGAGCAAAAGACATAACAAAACTGTATAGTTCAACTTACTCTTTTAATAATTTCAGTTAAAATATCCAATTTCAAAAAATAATTTTTCTTTCCAGTTGACTCTCATTTGATATTCATCTCTTACTAGCAAATTTTTATATTTTGACTTATTTCTGTATTATTAAGCCATCCACAAAGAATTTGAGTGGGGTAGGATGAAATTGCATTAAATTTTATCTTAGATCTCACTATAAAATATTTTTTTTGAAGTAAAATGCTTGATATATAATTTTGCAATTTTTAAAAGTCTCGACTTCAAGTTAACTTATATTTATCGATTTAAAGTAACTTAAGTTTCTGGAGTATTTAAAAAAAAAAAAAAATTTATAACCAAATCATAACACACAAAAGAAATATCAATACTTCCAAATGACACTTTATTTATTTTAAAGAAAATAAAGAACAAAAACTTTCTAAATATATAGACATTAAAAATACTATAAAACCATCTTTCTTCCAAACAATTTACAAAAGAGAATATTCAGTATGGTGTAATGATACAAAATACATTAACATACTCAACAGTGGCAGCTGGTCCACACATGGTAGAGTTGCAAGTTTAAATTAAAACGGACAGTTACATTTTCAGATAATCAAAGCATTAGAAAATAAAAAAGTAGCACACCCCTAACTTTTGAATATGAACAGTTCCTACATCATGAGCATGTTTTTCTTCAGTTAATTAGTGTGATATGGATGCCTCACTTGCCAATTTGATTAACTCTACTTTAAAAAAAAAACTTTAATTCGGTATAAATTGTGTTTTATTAATGTGTAGTACGTGAATTTATGTTAAAGTTTTGGTTTAGCATATCTCTCATAATATGTCAACAGAAAAAAAAAAAAAAAAACACGAAGGCCCATTTATTCTTGTAGATAACACTATTTTCTCTTCTTTTCGTTATTGGGAGTAAATCGTTTTGGCAATTGAGGCATTTATATATAAAACCTTATTAACAACATACGAAAGAAGTAATTTACAACTGTTAAAAACATATGCGAGCAAAATTTTTAGTTAAATTTTGAAACAAAATTTAACAATCGTTTTTTCTGATGAAAAAATATACAATATGATCAACTCAGGACTATTGCATTTTAACTGTTTCTTAATCAAAATTTTTTTATGATGAACAACAATTTGTTGTTATTGCTAGACATAGACACTATTTTATTTAGTTTGAAAATACAAAGAGAATTTACATTTAATTTTAAAAATGTTTTTCTATATCATTGTCATTATGATACAATACAAAATTTTTTACTATATATGGAATGCTAGCTTAATAAATAATGGTACATGTCTTGAAATCTGTGTTGATTATAATTTAGAACAGAACTGAAATCGGCATGCGACATAAATGAAGTAGTAATATAGAGTATGATACATAAAAATAAAACTTAAAAACCAAAATACATTAAGTAGAACATGAAGAGCTCCTTTCTTCCTCCACTAATTAACAAGAAACAATCAAGTTTCTCCTTCTATTTCTTTTCTTCCCAACTATTTTGCACAGAAAATGAAAATTAATTTTGAACTACATTCTGGAGCACAAACAATAAATTACCGAAAAAATTGAAATATACCAATTCTTGTTACATCTTTTAATGTGCGATACTAGAGTAAAATTTATTAATTCTTTCAACACTCAATGAACATAGTTGTAAAACTTTTAAGAACAAAATTTGAATATTTCTATGTAGCAACATATCACAAATAGTTTTGATGATCAGACTACTAGTTATTATACACCATAAGATTGTCTGAATGATTCTATAAATGAAAATTTAGGATTTATTCTACATTTTCTCGTCGATATTTACAAGAGCTATCAAAACAAATTTAACTGATAGCAAATTCATATTATGTTAAAAACATTTACTTACATTTTTATAATCATTTAGTTTCAGATTAGTTTTTTTCTAACACAAAAAAGGAAAGGTATGATCTAGGTATGAGAAGTAGAATTATCATAATATGCGAGAGACATATTGTAACATAAACCGTTTAAAAAACATGTACACTCACTTGATGAGCAACACACTTACTTCCATTTTTATATCAGGGATCAAAGCGACCAGTTCGCAAAAGATAGGACTTTTTGAAAATAATATAGGACATTTTTAAAAAATATATAGAATATCAAGAAAATATACATATAATTATTCAATTTGCATACATATCTTATAAAAAAATTATCTTTTTGTGCCACCAATGAAAAAACAATATATATACCAGGGTATGAAAGAAAAAAAGTAATTTTTTGAAGCCCAGCCTATCTGGGTTTCTGTTTATATGCCTAGGTTTATTTGGGGTTTTGATGAAAACACTGGCTTTTGGGTTTTTTTCAAAAAGCATTTAAATTTCAATTGCAAATCAAATTTGGCATTAAGATTAGTAGAAATTCAGATTGAATAGGTTCAACTGTGCATAATTTTGAATCATGCATGCATTTTTACTCAAGTATATTGTAAAAAATGTCAAAAAAAAAAAAAAAAATCTATGAATTTGAAAACTAATATTTATATGAAATATTAATTAATTTTTTTTTTTTTTTTTTCAAGAACATGACCATTTGAGAAGAAACCTATTTCTATTCAGGAACAAATTGTATTAGTAACCTTTGAAAAAAGTGGTCTTTGTTTTCCTGAAATACATTATGTAGTCATTACGTTTTGCAGTTTTCTCATAAGATATAACTATGTTTTAAGATAAAGGGGGCAGCGTAAACCATAAACATAAATATTAAATTCATTGACTTGAGAAGTTGTAAATTAAAATTTGATAAAAAGTTAATAAGCCGATAATATGTAAATAATGATTAAAATAAAACTTGCAAAAAACAAAATGAATTATTTTTTAGCAATTAAAATAAAAAATAAAACACGTTATTATGGAGTAACATATCAAAAAAATTTCCAATTGCCGAAAATTCAAAATATATACCAGATGCGGAAGGATTGAAATCTTATACGTGGGAAAGAAATTTCTGCAATGCATGTCCAATGTTGGCATGTTTCCCATAAAATATTTATTATTTTATAAAATTAAACATTAAATATGCTAATCTAAGGTAGCTTGTATGAAACAACATCGGATTGCAAAAAAAAAAAAAAAATTAATATTTACAAGATGAAATTGAAATATCTAACACGAGAAGCAATTTTTCATAGTCCGAATAAATTCAATGTTGCCATGTGATTCTAAAAATAAAATTCTTTATACTTTATTGAAATTAAAAAAAAATAAGCTGAGCTAAAGTAGCATAGGTGAAAACAACTTCCTCCAATTATCAAAAATATCAAAGTGTTTGTAAGATGCCAAAGGATTGAAATCTCAAATACGAGATACAATATTTCGCAACAATATTTGTAGTACTTGTCACAAACTCAGTGTTGATTAAATAAGTAACAGTGAAATTGAGTACAAGACACAAATAAGAGGAAATTTAGAGCGAAATTTATACATAAAAACAAGCATATGAAGATTGTCTACCCCCTTTCCCAATAAAGAAGAAACAATCAAATGTTTCCCAGTCTAGTCTCGAATTATTTTGTTCAGAAAATTTAACATTAATCTTGTTCTAAAGATCCTGGAACACAGGCAATAAATTCTTTTCTGAAATTTAAAAACATTCCAATTTTTTTTATGTCTTTTAAATGCCACACAGTAAAATGTTTATCCATTGTATCAACAGCCAATATATTTGTAAACGTATAATTGGGATCTTTTAACCTAAAAAAAGGACACTGGGAGCATCGTATTATGTTAAGAATGCAATATATATCTTCCAAAAAAGGGCTTTCCTTAAATGCTACAATATGAATCAAATTAGCAGAAATGTTTTTATCATTAAAAATAATAAAATTGGCAGATTTTTTTATTGTTTACATTCTCTTGACCTTTTGGGGTAAAATGAATACCTTTGTAAATTGAAGGAATACATTTTGCTGTATTTCCTGCCTTTAAACAAGGGAAACAAATCATTTGTCATATTTAATTTAGGTTTTCCTAAAATCATACCTTTATAGTTGTTATCAAAACGAAAGTTACGCACCAAGCTTTCTAGCAGCTTTCTTGAATCATGATGTTCAATACAATTCATAAAAAAAGAATTCCTAACATACTGGTACGAAAGAAAACGCTGAGCTATTAGGTAACCAGCTTTTTGAGATCCATACACAATTTTTTTTAAAGTACCATTAAAACTTTCAAACACTAAAGTTGGAATAGTTCCATGGCATTCCCCAATTTCTTACACACTCTGGAATATGTAACAACATATGCATATTATATGTTACATTTTCTGGTCCATATAATTTGCTAGCATCAATAACAAATTTAGCTAAAAGGAACTCAACCAAGTTTAACTGTTCACTTGAAATATTATTTTCCAACAAATGATTCATGCTACACACTAGAAGTAACCAATGATTATAAAACTTAAATGGTAAAATATTCATTAAAAACACAGGAGAATAAAATAAGAGCCAGTATAGAAATTCAGTTGCTTTCCAATACTTAATACAATTTAAGTTGCGAGGTTTTCGCCTAATTATTGGAGTTTTTACTGTAGATAATTTTTCATTAATTACTTTTTTCTGTGAATTATTTATATGAAAGGGTACTTGTTGAGTTGAATCAAGCCATAACATTGTTATATTCAGTAAATTACCGCCCATTAGCCAGGGCTAAAGCAGAAATACGTGAAATACACCGCCAGCTCAGTCATTTCCAGCCGAGGACTGCAGTTTCGTGCTTATTAGCACTCATCAGCCCGGCATAGGAAAGTGACTGAGCTGGAGGTGGAAAACCTCTTAAGGAAGCGAAGAGTGCGAAACAAACTGGTAGCTAATATAGAATTAGCAGACCAGACGAGTGACCGAAGCAATGGTTCGGTTCAACTCGAAGATTGAATCGTCACTTTCCTATGCCGGGCTGATGAGTGCTAATAAGCACGAAACTGCAGTCCTCGGCTGGAAATGACTGAGCTGGCGGTGTATTTCACGCATAACATTGTTATTGAGCGAACAACGCCAAGGCAAATGCAGTGCATGTAATCCACCACAAAACTTTTTACAACATCAAAATGTTTCATAGCACTGAAACAGCTGGGACCTTTAAGACCACAAACAGGTTTATTTTTTTCCAATGCTTATTTTACAGAATCATACATGTTTTCTAAAGTACGAAGGTTTGATCAGTTTGTAGAAGAATTATCTTCTGCATAAGACATCATTCTTCCTCTACCTTTTACCTGTGAAATTCCACTTTTCTCACACCATGAACAACCATTGTAACCATTAAATTGGACAATATTTTGCAACTTACATCTTGCCACAGAGTCACAAGTACATAATATGGTATATACATTTGATGTAACATTTTTACCATTAAAATTCCAATTAAAACCCTCATTTAAAATTAAATTAAAATTTTCAATAAACTGCTCAAAATATTCAATCTCAGGTGAGTGAGCACCTAACCATAGCCCCCTAATATGATATGTTTTTTTCGAATGGAATAAGGCAATTCATTAATGACTAACTGGATTGGCCATATAGTGGAAGATGATGATTTAAATAGAGGAACATCATCAATGTTACATGAAAAGGTAATATCATACTTATTTTTTTTTACAGATTTATAAAATTTCCCCGAAGTTATGTCATTGTACTGGCCAGTTTGAGAATCACTTTTGAATATATGTTTTTGCACTAGAGTGTCATTTAAAATATTCATGAACTGAGTTTTAATATCAAATAGCAAAAAATATTTATTTTTAACATTAAATCTACCATATGAATAATTTTTTCCACAATTATTGCATCTTATGTTTTTTGCTCTACTAGATTGAAAATCAATAGAATCTGACGGCATTTCTTCAAAATTAGTGCAAGGCATATAAAGTTTAACTTGATCACTGAAGCGTTCGAAATTTTGGAAAAAGCAGAATTTGGTTTTAGGAAAAATTATTGAGTGAGGCATATGTAAATACAATAAATTTAGCAAATGGTCTAGTCCATCATTGGTTATATGAAATTTTAAGCAAAATGCCATTATCAACAATAAACTACTTTTCAAGGAAATCCTTGAATCTTCATATATAGAATCATTCAGATAATCTGTTTGTTTTTCTGCAGAATAACTAGTCTCACCATTAAAACTATGGCTGAAATTCTCATTAAACACCGTATTTGTATCATTTGTTGGAGGTGATTTTTCCTTGTTAGAATTTTTTTTTCGATACCGAGTCCTTCTTGTTATGGACGCATTTGAATCCCACAAATATTTTTTACGTGTGAACATTTTATATAAATAGTATAATAAAATTCAATTACTTATAAAATTTGCAAAACAATTTGCGAAGTAAATACATAAATACTAGTTACTAAGAAAAACAATGCTTATGAAATGTAGGTAATGAAAAAAAACAAAAAACACACAGCTAAAATAGAAATTGAAATCATGTACATACCTTGTTTAATTTACATATTTTTTAGAAAAAAAAATGTTATCTCTTTCACTTTATTTGAAATGCTACTTTTAACTTTGCCGATGTCTGTACTTGTTTCTCTTGAAACGTATCTTAAAATTGCAGACAGTCTCTGCTGGTCTATAGGTGACTTTTTAAAAGGCTGAATTTTTAAAGGCGTTTGATGCCTTACCTGTAAGGCTATGATTGGCAAGTTCTGTTTCAGGATCAAACAGGCTAATTAACAAATTCCTGGCTAGTTTCTTGCCATCCCCAGCAGCATCAGATTTGACATTTTCTAGCTTCCGTTTCTCGATGAACACTCCAGAGTCTGAAAGAAGCTCAACTAATGCAGGCGAAGCTGGTACAGGGCAAAGATCCGCTTCGAGAAAATTATGCGTTTGTGTATTAACATACACTTCTTCGATAGTAGGTTGTGAGGCTACTGGCACTGGAGCACTAACGTGCTGGCAACGCTTCAATATTGACTTCGCTTGTTTTTGTAGTTTCTCTACATTGTCAAGCGCATTTTTCAACTGCTGGTGGGCATCGAGTTCAGTTTTTAAAGCAACAACCTCTGCTTGTAAGTTCGAAATCGTTGCTTTTGCTTCCAACAACTCTTTCTTCGAAGAGCAACACAGCTGAGATTGGGAACTAATTTTGTTCTTCAAGTTTTTTAGAAGACTTTCTTGCTTTTCCAACCTTCTATTTTTTTAGACACATGCTTCGGAGGAATATTCTCCTCATCGCTTTCACTCGAGGAGAGGAATCTTTTATTTGGCCGAGGAACTCTTTTCCTAGATGGGGTATTTGATCCGCTTTCTTCAAATTGCTTGACAAGCTGGTTACACTTTTTTTCCAACTGTCGCTGAGAGCCTGAAATTAAAGTTCAAATGAATAAAATAAAAAATTGAAAAACTTTTAAATGCACGAAAAACACTCTAAATCAACATTATACGCAGTGCTAGAAATGTCACTCTGACTAAATATTGTTATAAATTAGTTATAAAATTATTGATAAAAAAAAGTAAAGTATATTTCATATTTTTTAAGCATTCTTAATAAATATAACCTTCAGTAGTTAATCCCGTTTCTGCACTACTCTTATAATAACAACCTCCCATTACATAATGTCTAGGGAAAAAGATTATGCATACAAATATGGGACCCCAATTTCTGAATTCTTGGAACACATAATTTTTTTTACACTTGCATCTATAAAAGGTAGGGAAGTATCAAATACCAAATTCTGCCAATATTCAGCTATGTTTGGCTGAATAGTTTAGTGTTCTAAGGAACTAATTTTTTTTTCAGCATTTGAATTCAGAATTAAGGATTCTAGAAGGTTCAAGGAAAAAGCGAGTTCAGATAAAAAGTTTTAAAACGGCAGTAGTTTTAGCAAATTTATTTTGCTGATAAAATTTATTTACACTTTAAAAAATTTGCACTTACATTAAAGTACTTAATTTATTGAACAAAATTGCAACATGGTTGAATTCTTAAAAAATTTAAAAACTAAAACTAACCTGAAAATTGAAAAATATGCAGCCCCTATTACACTAACAAGGTTTCTGCTAAAGATAAAACTTTAAATTCATCCCAATTTTAAGATATTTGATAGCTTTCAGTATTTAAAATTACAAATCGTCTAGCAACTATTGTGTACGATGCAGATTGTTGGGTATATTAAGCAAGCATAATGATTTAGTTTTCACACGATGTATAAATAAACGCTTGGGGGGAGAAATGTCAGCTAATATTGTAAATACATACGGCATTAAATCTTAAAAATAATTCAACTTTTTGCAGAATAGACAGTACTAACTTATTCTAATTTATTATACATGTAAATAAAATATTTTAACCATAGTAAAAGTACCACAACATGAAGATGTGAGAAAAACATTCAAGGAAGTGCTTTCTAATTTTTAGAAAAATAAAAACGATAAAAATTACGTAGGAAAAGGTAAAGCCCCCCCCCCTCCCACCACCACAAATAAGTTTTTGAAGGGTTTTAAAGTAAGTTGGAAATTCAAAATTGTAACTTTTACAGAATGCTAATTATAATTTTATTGCGAGACTGCTTAGTAAATAATTTTTAAATGTTTTTGGTACAAAACAAATTTTAATTATCACTCCCTGAAGAAATACACAGGAAAAAAAATCCTAAAATTACCTATTAATTTCTTGATTTTAATTTCAAATGAATATAAATATTCAGTGCGTATTTAATGACGTGTACAACAAGCAAGCAATTCCTGAAATTCTCCTTAATATAGATTTCTATAGTTTAAAAGCAGCAAATACCAGCATAAATATCGAAAATAATTTTTATTATTCAATGTAAAATGTCACTAAATTTAGCACGCAAACACCTGAAATAGGCATATAAAATAGCAATTGATTTTTACTATTGAAAACCCACGTGGCCAAGTAAAACTCTTACACAACCAAGAATTTCTCTAAAACATTATCGAATATCAAAAACAAATCTCAATCAGTTCGTGACAATTGAAATGCGTTGCGAGTACGTAAGAAAGGTCAAAGAAAACTTACCTATTTCAAGTATTGTAGCTAGAAATATTTCTCCATCAAACTCCACATTACACGACTGTCCAATAATGGCGTCAGCGTCTTCTACATCAGCGGCAGTCAAGCTAGCAGCAGAAAGTGGCACGACGTCCCAACAATCCTCTTAATCCCATTTTATTAGTAAATATTGGTCGCCCATAGTTTAAGCTTAAGAGAAAATGTAGGAAGTTTTGCCGATATCACAAAGTAGAAGAAGCGGAAAACTATGTCGATGTTTTCGCGCGCTGTTTGCTGCAAAGCAACGCTATACGAGACGACAGGAGATCGGAAGACATTTCTGGTGCATGGCGGCAAGCTTTAAAAAAAAAAAAAAAAAAATTCGCTGATGATATTTTTTCGTAAAAGGGAAGATAAGAAATCGAGAAAGTTAATAAATATGTTTTTATGCGTTAATTAAAGGATCCACATCTTATTTCAAACAAAACCACAGTAGAACCTCCCAATAAGGGACACGAAGGGGACCAGAAATTTTGTCCCTTAAGTAGAGGTTTCCCTTTTTCGGAGGTACAAAAATCAAGATTTCCAAACATTAAATAGAGCATTAACGTTATACAATAATAATTAATAAGAATTCAATAATAATTTTTAAAATGCCCTTTTAATTTTCTAGTACAGGCTAAGTCGTCCGGGTAACGCTAGTATTAAATAAAGTTTGAAAATATTTTGAATTTTAAGTTATTTATTTAAAAAAAATTAATTTTAGCAAAAATTTAGTGATGAAAAGTACTTACAGATATTTATTTAAAGTAATCTGTTACAAGGGTTTGTTTTGCAGCACGTAATTTAGACGCATTTTTCTGTACATGTATACTAATGTCGCTAATGAGTCCGAGTCCTTCACTGTCACCATTTATCAACATAAACTTTTGCAACTGTGTAATATGTCTTAAAGCATCACTATAATTTTTGATTTTGCAATCTTCTTCTGGCTCTTCTTCTTCCTCACTACTTTCAAGATCCTCTGGAAGACTTCCTCCTGCATCTTCAATTTTCTCAGAGATGAAAGCAGTGATATCCTCATTGGTGTCATCAGTGCATAAATTTTCATCTATCGCTATATAATCGTTAATCGGAATATCACAGCCAGTGACTCGAGCAAGTTCGGAGAGTTCATTTTCTTCGTTGTTACTTTCATTGACTATTACACCTTGGATTTTAAAGCCTGCTTTTTTAAAACAGTTCTGAACGCAACTTTTGGATATTGAGGAAACCTTAACTTAACAGTGTTAGAATTTTCATTTGAATTTGTAATCCACAATATTTTTATTTCTTTTTCCTTATTTCAAATTCCTCACCTAAATCCCTCAAGCTTAGTTTTTCATTTTCTGCCACATTTATTACTTCAATCTTTTCTTTCAAAGTTAATCTTTTTCTTTTAGAAGCCATGGCTAGAATTAAAGCTTGAAAACTAAACAAATTCCTCTCAGCAACAGAGCTCTATATGACCTACCTGACTGGTGACAGGACATTAAAAGCAAAAAAATCTCCTTTTTCCTACCGAATCTAAATTTAGCCTTTTAGAATAGTGACTGGGCCAATCAGTCAAGATAATCCCTGCCTTCTCCATTCTTGATTGTTAGTAAGCAACATTCTATGCATACAGCCTTTTCCTTCTCATAAGAAACCTTATCAAACTCTTCTGAACAACACCCCTCCTCCCTGACTTGCTAGTGAAATCTGCTTAGAGTTGAATACACCAGTGTACATTCTGAGACACCTGTGGAGCTTTTTCAAAGGCATTCTCAAAACTTGAGATAAGAATTTAAAAGATGAGTATGAGTGAGGGTGAGAACAAAAGCAAAATCAACCAGAAGTAATCCAGATCCACACTTTGTAAGAAACACCTTGCAGATAATTTCACCCCTTGCCCCTTCTAGAGCAATAGTATGCACTTTCCTGTTATGAATAGAAAATGTCAAGGGCGGTGCTCAAGTTGTCAGTGCTGAACCCACATGAATGGGGAAAGCATTTGGGAGTAGTTTTCAGCTAACATTTTAGTGTGATAATAGTACTTTTTCTTTGTTCATGTTTTGAAACCTATACCATTATTCCCCAGTTAGTTTGTTCAGAAAAAGTGGAACTTGAATTCTAGAAAATTCAATATTTTTTATCCATTTATGCATTAATTTTTGTTTTTTCGTTTCTTTGAGTGTCCCTTAAATAGAGTGTCCCTTAATGAGAGGTAAATACACTGGAGTCTCTATTCAAAGGGACTGGGACCAGCAAAAGTGTCCCTTAAATAGAGGTGTCCCTTATTCGGAGGTGTCCCTTACAGGAGGTACTACTGTATATTTTTTATTGAAAACATTCATAGAACTAAAACACCGAAAATAAATTTACCTTGTCACAAAATTATTATTTAATATTAATAATTTGTTTGGAACACGTAATTGATTTCCAGGGAACACTCTTCTAAAAAATGATGCTTGAAAATTGTTTAGAGTTCTGTTGAAAATTTTTTTAAAGAACTTGTATAGATTTATATAGAAAACAATTCTAAAAGATTCTTTTCTACAAAATTGTCAATAGATTTCTTTAGAAAATTTTTCTAAAGATTCTTTTCTACAAAATTGTCTATAGATTTCTTTAGAAATTTTTTCTAAAAAAGCTTTTTTCTTAGAAAATCTATAGAATTCTATAGAGTTCTGTAAAGCTCTATAAAACATTTTCGTAAGAGTAATTACATAAATAAATAAGCCATTGAAAGACGTAATCACGTAACACGTAAACACGTAAAAGTAATCTTAAAAGTAACGTAAACCTATCGCTTAAAACGTTTTTTAATTATCATTCCTATTTAGTTTTTTATTTACTTGTATTGAATAAGCATTTTTTTTCCTTGGGACATAAGAATCTTTGGGAACAGGTCAAATTTTCCTGGTGATTAACGGTTGAGAGTCCCATCGAGATATGTACTCAAACAGCACAAGTTTGTTTTTTGGATGTTTTAATGATATCATTTCTGGACTTCATCCAAAAAAGACATCATCCGAGGGACGCGAGTTTGTGATCCCGCGATGTTAAAAGGATATCCCGAGGACTTATGAATATCTGGACGTCGTGCCTCTTTTTGACGTCCTAGTGATATCCGCCTGTTTATATTTGGGCTATTTTTTGGACAAACGCATTGCATGGTTCGCCGGACGTTAAAAAGACTATGTTAAAATGACCTGAAGATGTCCGGATGAGATCAGTACGACATCTTTTGGAGAAACCGTATTGAATGAACGACATTTAACTTTTCCGAGTACGTTTTGAGAACATCCTTCGTACATCTCTCCATTTTTAGGCTAACCTTCGGACATCGTTTACATGGTTCTCGGGATATTAGCAGGACATCCTCTTTCTTACTTAGACCATTCCTCGGACAAATGCTGGTAAACCGCAGGATGAGGTTAAATTGTCCCGGATTAATTTAGTCTGATGTCCGTACTAGGGTAGTCCAAAATTTCGAAGGTGAAAATTTTTTGAGTCCTACCCTCCCATTTTATTCCAATGTATTAAAAAAAAATATCATTCAACATTTGAAAACATTTCGATAATATTTAGAGGTAACTCAACGCAGATCAAGTTTTCATCATTGCTGAATAGAACATGTACGACACACGACCATTGACCTCACTAAGGTAAAATATAATTGCTATTTTTATTAACAAAAAAAAAAAAAACAATTGCTTTATAAAATTGCTATTTTATATAGAGACTTAGCAATAGCCATTATGAAAATAGTTTATTAAATACAAGTAAATATATACAATCTATTCCTTTAACAGTCGTGATCGAATAAATTTTCAACTTGTTGTTGCTTATGTATGTATTCTTAATTGTTTTGGTTTTGATTTCACCAATGTTGGAATGGCACATGTCTCTTTACTTTAAAATAACTGAGAATGGCAAATATATCAATTAAATCAAAATCAGAGGTTTATCTTCTTAGTTCAACCATAATGAGCTGACAGGTAGTAAACTACCTTCAATTCGTATGGTATTGGGTATGTTTTTTCATAACCATATTGAATTAAAGAAAACTGTAAGAGAATCTTTAAGAAATATAATGGAAGAAATGACAAAGTTTTGAGAGAAAGCCAGAATACCCGTCCAAAGACCCCAAAACTGTCAGCCCAAGTTAGAAAAACTTCATTAACAATGGAAGTTATTGAAAAAAAAACAGAAGTACAATGACACAAAAAAATAAAGGTGAGCTTTGCAGAACTGATGCCTAACTGACAAAGTTTCTGCAATGTGCTTGGACGCAACGATAGTCAATACCAGGGAAAGCAAGGGTACCTGTGTTTTACTAGAGTAAAAACTAAAGAAAAGGTTACTATATTTTCCATGTCGACATCATATTATGGAATTAATTATTGGTGGGGTGTTTAATAAATGTTTGGGTTTTTCTTCCGCACCAGACGTACCTCTTTTTAAACGATTCCAGGCCTACTGGGAATTCATAGACAAAGACAAATACATCATAGGCATCAACAATAAGGACATTTTAGCACAAGTGAAATATGTAAAGGATGATACAATAGTATATTTGCTGAAAGATTACTACATGACACGCAAGTGAGATATGATTATCGAGAATGTCTTGAACTATGCTTAATATTTCTCGGTAGAGCTCCTCCACATGGTATCAAATTTGTAGCACCTGTGGTTATGCATCATGCTAGGTGGATGTCCAAAATTTTGTTATTGTTTCAAAATATGGATGTTTAGCTGTCAATTTACCATCACGTCAACAAAAGAAAAGGGATTGAAAAAAAAAAAAGAATGCATATTTGTTGTACGTGTGTGTTTAAAAGCTTGGATGACTGCTTCTATGCCTCAAAATGCACCGTATAACGATTTTAATGAAATCTTTATTGAAGTATAAAAAGATTGATGAATACATAACCAAAACTGCAACGCAGAAATTTGCTAATCACCTGTGGTATTTGTCAAAGAGCTTGTGGTATTTGTCAAAGAGCTCGTGGCATTATCCCTTTTTCCCAATAAAGTGCCACACTGTATTAAAAGACAGATGTTGAAGGCGATGAATGAAGTAAACGGGAAAAATAATATGGTGAACCGCCCTAAGATTTTGCAAAAACATTTTATGGATATGAAATTTGAAGAACTTGTGACATAAGGGTCAATTTCATTTTTTCAAAGCATGGGTTTACCTGATACCTTCATTCACGTAGATCCAGAAATCTGGGAGCTTCAGGAGGATTTTAAGAAAGCAAAAAGGATTATTCAAGGAATTTCAGTGTTTAATGATAATGCTGAAAGGGGTACGGCCCTTATAAAAGAGTTTAATGGAGAAATGACACGCAATTCGTGTTGCAAGTTGTCGCAGAACATTGACGAGCTTATCCCGGATGTAAAAAGCAGAGTTTGTAATGTGTATTAAGGAAAGCCATATACGTAACTGTTAAAATATTATTATAATGTAACTATTTTTAACTTATAAAATGCTGGCAATTTTAATTAAATAATGTACTTTTCCTAGCGTCAATTTTATTTCTATCTGCATTTATGGCATAAAATGGTAAAACGCGGAACTTTGAGGTTGAGCTACCTCTAAATGTTAAAATTATGAGCTCAAACTTCACAATAATTATTTTTTACTCAGATGGAACCAAATAAGGGGGTAGGACCAATAAAAATCAAGAATTTTTTTTAAAAAGGGCCTTTTTTGGACCACCCTAATCCGTACATTTTAAATTTGTCTCCAGGATATCAGTTATAATATCCCCAAATTTGTCGCATGCAGTTAATATGTGGGTCGAACTCCAACACATTATCGCGATCTCGTCGTTATCCCGAAATATAGTTTTCGCAACTTTTGGGTTCTGTTTATATAAAATTCACGCAGGAAAAGAAAAAAAGCTTTTAAGGTATATTAAGCTGTTTAATGAACTACAGACCTACTCCTGCAAAATTTATACACAGCAGGACGTTAATTATCTTAAGTCGTAATATTTAAAAGCTTGAGTTGCATTTCGAGAACATTGTTATTTTAGGCTAGTGTTGCAAAAAAGCTAGCGTCTGGCAAAATGTTGACGCTGACAGTTGAAAACGCAGAGGGTATAGAAAATATCAAAAATTAGACTAATCATCCAAAGAGAACAGTAAAATTTCTCAGATAACGCCCCAAGTATATATTTGTAGTAATACCACAGTAAAATGCTTCCCGATTATTTTGCTAAAGAACAAATGTAGAGCTTAATATTAGACTCGATCATGTCATGCTGTGAGAAAATGCACTTTTTAAGCAGTCTAACTTCCAGATTTAAACCATTAGTGTTACTTTTATACATTTTCAATTATATATCTAATAATTTTCTAAACTAGAAAACAAAAAAAAAAAAAAAAAAGCACGGGAATATAAATCAGTCGCAGATTCCATTCTTTGAAAGGTAGTACAGTGGCTGCAGCCTATACGAATGACATTTGTTCTACACAGTGTTGATTCCATAAAACGGCTAATTCAATAAAGCTGGATTTTATTGTTTTTGATAGATTCTTTGAAACGGTTGATTCAGTTAGTCGGCATCTACAGTATACAAGTTTAATTATTTTCCTACAAAATTGTTCATATTTTTAGCTGTACAAACTGCTTTTAATATTTCATTTATAATACAATCGTCAGTGCTTTTCTAACTTTTGCTATTTTATCACACAAAGAAAACATTTTAAACAATCAATATTTATTTACAAAATTTTACAATAGAGGTTTTTTCTTCTGAATGCGTTCTTAAGCATGCCTGAGCCATACAGCTATGGGCTTGCCTATTTCTCTTATGTCGCCGTTTTTATGTGGATTCTTGTAACATCTAAAAAAAAAAAAAATACAAAATGAGAAATAAAATAAGCACAGTAATTTCTAAAATTTTTCATCTTAGCTAAAGCAGATTTGCGTCTTTTCTTGCATGTAACAGAAAACCATTAGTAGGAATGCAAGGATAAAGTTCCGTTTTTTCAAACGGAGCTGCGGTAGAGGCAGACCTAGTGCAATCCATTTATTCAGGCCTGTCAGGAAGGAACAACTCCCCCCCCCCCGAGGCTTTGAGAAAATAATACATTTATATAAAAAAAGCTTGTTTTTAGTAAATTACCGCCCATCAGCCAGGGCTAAAGCAAAAATACGTGAAATACACCGCCAGCTCAGTCATTTCTAGCCGAGGACTGCAGTTTCGTGCTTATTAGCACTTATCAGCCCGACATAGGAAAGTGACTGAGCTGGAGATGGAAAACCTCTTAAGGAAGCGAAGAGTGCGAAACAAACTGGTAGCTAATATAGAACTAGCAGACCAGACGAGTGACCGAAGCAATGGTTCGGTTCAACTCGAAGATTTAAAAATGGCCAACATTAGAGGCTATTTAATTACACTGGGTAACAAAAAAATATTTTTTTAAAATCGTCGAGGGTTTTCCAACTGAATTAGACTAATATTGATGCCCTGAGTCCGAAAATGACCATGGTTTTGTTCAATCAGGTCAGGATATTAGGATACAGATATTTTTAAAAGTCGATGTTTCGCCAAAAAACCAACTTCTGCGATTCATCAGCTGAGAAACCCCTGATGATTTTTCGGTTTTTCTTAGGAAATAAAAGTCAACATATGCAAATTATTTCAGTTTTTATTTAATCTAAAAAATTTGATAAGCATATTATCATAATATTAGTATAAGAATGAGCGTAATGAGACACAAAAGTGTAGAGTTTACGGCATAAATCGGCGTTTCTTCGATTTCCGTTTGTGAGCAGCCGCTGGGTTGTCTCTCTTCAGCGACCAGCAGTAGTCCGCCATCATGACTGCGTCCCACCTCCCCTGGTACCTCTCCTCCATTTGGCGCATGTCTTGATGGAACCTTTCACCTTGCTCGTCACTCATCGCCCCAAGGTTTTCAGGAAACTTCTCCATATGTGAGAACAAGAAGTGCATCTTTATACTCATCAAACACCCCAGTTTCTGAAAGGCCTCTATCATGCTGCTGACGAGTGTGGCGTGGTTTGCTGCCTTCGTGTTCCCCAGGAAGTTGTTCACCACCTGCACAAACGATTTCCACGCAGCGCACTCTAGTGTGTTCATGGAGTTTTCAAACTCTGTGTCCTTTATCAGCTGCCGTATCTGTGGGCCATCGAAAATGCCGGCCTTCAGCTTCTCAATGGTCAGTCGAGGAAAGGCTTTGCACAGGTAGTTGAAGCATTTCCCATCCTTGTCCAGAGCGCGCGTGAACTGTTTCATTAACCCTAGCTTCGTATGTAGTGGTGGGATCAATATCTTCTCCCGGTCAACAAGAGGTTCATTTATGATGTTTCTCGCCCCAGGTACTAACTGCTCTCGTGCCGGCCATTCTTTCTTTACATAGTGGTGGGCTCTGTCTCGACTGTCCCACATACATATAAAGCATGGGTACTTCGTGAACCCGGACTGTTGAGCAAGTAGAAAGTTCACCATCTTGAAGTCGACACAGATGATCCATTGGTGCTGCTCATATTGGATTTTGTCGAGCACGTACTTCACTGCTTCATATTTCTCTACAAGAGTTGTGGAGTGCGCAAGAGGGATTGAGGCGAACTGGTTCCCGTTGTTGAGGAGCACACACTTCAAAGAGCGCTTACAGCTGTCAATAAACAGTCGCCAATCTCTCGGATCGTATTGAGGAGCCCCGAGTTTAACAAGAAGACCCGCGACATCTCGGCAGTACACTAGGTCTTCCTCCTGGCAGAAGTAGCCCATGTAGTTCTCATGCCTTGTACGAAAGTAAGTGATACGCGCGTCCTCGCCAAGTAGATTTTTCTCTTTGAGTCTGGAGGCCAACAGCTCGGAGGAAGTCTTTGACAAGCTGAGATCCCGAACAAGATCATTAAGCTCACATTGTGAAAAGGGCTGCGGACCGTCGCGTGCTTCATACTCTTCTGCATATCCTCCCTCGTCTGTACTGGTAGTGGTGGCCTCGTCGTCGCTGTCAGGAAGCTCTGTGAACTGTAATTTCTTCGCAGTGAGCAACTGGACGGCGGGCAGATGGAAGGTCGGGGTACTGGAGCCTGTGCCGATTCTTCCGGTTGATACCAGTAGTATTGATAGCGCAGAAGTAACAATCCGATGCATGGTCAAACGGCTCCCTCCAAACCATCGGAATCCCAAACTTCAGTGAAGTTTTCGTGCCCTTCGCCCACCGCCGGAGGTATTCCACGCACGTCTTGCACACCTTGTGCGGTGCCCAGGACTTATCTTGGTCACCCAGCTTGACTTTAAAGTAAGCCTGGTAGGCGCTCTTCACAAAGCCTGTGATGTTCTTCCTGTCCACTGACAGCGTGTATTCTCCGCAGATGTAGCAGAAAACGTCAGGATTATTCATGCATGAACGTCGAGCAGAAGCCATATTAATAACCTGAAATAGTAATAGAAATATGTAGCCTACTTTCAGATAATAAATTTACGAATAAGTTAATTTTGTAATTACATAGATTGAACTCAAAACCCCTATTACTAGCATATTGAAACGTATATAGGCATATGGCTGTATCTCAAAAAGTTGACCTGATACAGCAAAATCAATGTGATGTTCTAACTCAGGACACCAAAATTAGTCTAAATCAACTGAGAAACCCCAGACGATTTTTTGGCTGTTACCCAGTGTTATTAAAATCGAGTATTTTCACATAGCATACTTACTTGATCTGAGAGCTCCCCATCAATGATTTTGTGACTGTTTACAAGTTTTTTTGAGCAATCACAATTGCTTATTGTTCTCATTTGACTGTTTTGATGTCCTATCTTTTTATTTTTCCACCGCCATCCTCCGCACCCTGTCACCGTCGACCGGCTCCTCACGATGCTGCTCCTATAGCGAAAGCCGTCTCCAGGTTGCATCCATGTCCTACACACACGCGCATACATACGCAGCTACACACACACACATACCCCCACACACAAACACACACGCCTACATACACACACTTGTGATTGCGAAAAACATAATTTGAATTCAAGATGTCAAAATTCAAATTAACTTTTTTTATTTTTTATATCTTTTAAGAATTCTTATAATGCTATATATATAGCTTACTTTATAGCTAAAATAAAAAATGTGTCAGCATCAAAATTATTATTTTACTAAATTTCATCAAATTTTTTATATGTAACGGTGTATGAAAATTATGATCAGTTTAACATTGTTTCTTTGTGATAAATGAATCTTGTCAATATAGGCCCGTCAATTGGGGGGGGGGGGGGACGCCCCCCGCAACTTTTGGAATATTACGGAATTCAATGTAAGAGGGGGGTTTGCTGTTTTTTGGTATAATTTGCATTGAGTTTTCACCCATTGGAACCCTTAAGCCCCAGAAAACTTTGAAATGACCGGCCTGCGTGGATATAAAATTTTAAAAAATGTTTCAATACATATATATATATTTTTTTTGTTTTGCAATATAAAAACGCACTAAACAATTTTTTTTTATTCGTAAAGAAATACATTTCAAGAAATAATTATCAATGAAATATATTTATACATTTGGACAATGGACTATAATATTAATAGTGATCAATCATCAATAGTGAATGATAAAAACTATACTGGTCAAAGCATAACAAAAATTTAAAGATTAAATTGGGTTTGTTAAGCTAATTTTTCAGCAATTATCACCAGCAGAGAGCCTTTGACCTCTTAAGTCTGTTATGCAAAATTACATTCATTATTTGTTGGCAAAAACATTCAGAATGTAGATTTTTGCATTAATAATGCATGAAAAATACTTGATAAAAGAAGAATTTTTTGTGTACTTTTCAAGAATTAATATCATAGAGCAGAGTAGTGACAAAATTTAATAAATTCACATTGTTGCTACAGTGCATTTAGAACAGAATTTTCAATAGAATTTGCTATTAAAGGTTCAAAAAAGGTATTAGCTATGATCCGAGTTTAACACCAGAAAACTTCAGATAATGCTAAATGCTGTATAATATTTCAATTTAATGATCACACATAAAATTGTCTGATATAAAATTTTCATTTGAATAAATCAGTACCAGTATTCATAGTTGTTCAGATAAATGATAACTTATCTGCAGATAAGCCCCCAAAAATATGATACTTGAATTAATAACTTTAATAATTGTTTTTTTTTTTTAATTTGATGCAGAAAAAATCCCATCATATTATATAAAATATCAGTTTATCTTGAATTTCGCACTTGCGTCAAACAATATAAACAACCAACCAGTAAAATATGAACAAAAAATCAAATAGTAAATCCTGCACAAAGGTAGATTAAACAAAGGCACACATGCACATAAATAATCGCACTTAAAATTTTACAATAAAAAAAATTCTAGTAGCACAAGTCTACAATATTTCCAAGTTGAGGTCAACTGGCATAGAACTCCAAGGCTTAGACATTATTATATGTAGTTAACACAGTGTCCATCATGAAACAAAAAGTCACCTAATATGGCACTTCCGCAAACAATATAAAATTCAAGCTAGTTCTACATGCTTGAAAATTTCCACTAGAGCAAATGAGTTGTCACTTTAGATTTCTGATAGCACTATATGAATAAATATGAAATAAGAGGACTACACAGAGCCAAAATAGTTTCAAAGTTGAGCTATTGTATGCGGTAAAAAACCATGCTCTTCATAAAATTAGAAGACATCCAGCATAGCACTTGAATAACATAGATAAAATTTAGGATAAATACTAATTTCTCCAAAATGTCCTTTAAACAGGAAATGAGATGTAATTTTGGGTTACCGAGAAGCCCCAGCAGAAAGTCACACTTGAATAAGTCAATATTAGACTTCTGATAGCACTACTTGCTGCAAAAAGTCCACTGAATTTGATATGAGAAGACGACGAAGTCAGAATAGTTGTCTTCAAGTTGAGGTATCATAAAATGCAGTAGAGAAGAACATTCTTCAAAAATTTAAAAGTTATCCAGCATGGCACATGAATAAAAAATATGAAATTTGAGAAGACTATTTTCCCTAAAATGTCCTTTACACAGGAAATGAGATGCTACCCTCTCAGGTTCAGATTGCATGGGAAGTTTTCTAATATACCATATTCACTGACAAAAGTTTAAAGCACTTCTGACACCAAAAATTTTATTGGCACCTTAAAATTTGTGTTTTTGGATGAAGATGCAGCAAGGTTTATTCTGAAGACTTTCTCGCTTGCAAGACATATTTCAATGATGTCACCTGAAGGGAGTGTTAAACCACCACGTGTTTTTCGAGATATTAGGCTGTGAGTTGCCAAACCTCCTTGGTGGTACAATGCTTCTATGCAGGTTTCACACTTTAATTTAGTTAAAAGGCTTCTTACAACATATCCTGCAATATATGTGATGGCTGTCTCGGCAGTATTGCTGATGCGCTCCACA